>NC_048589.1:34597981-34620481 GCF_013265735.2 Oncorhynchus mykiss
TAGAAATAGCCATAGAAATAGCCATAGAAATAGCCATAGAAATAGCCATATGTAAAAGCCATAGAAATATCCATAGAAATAGCCATAGAAATAGCCATAGAAATAGCCATAGAAATATCCATAGAAATATCCATAGAAATATCCATAGAAATAGCCATAGAAATAGCCATAGAAATATCCATAGAAATAGCCATATGGAAAAGCCATAGAAATATCCATAGAAATAGCCATAGAAATATCCATAGAAATAGCCATAGAAATATCCATAGAAATAGCAATAGAAATAGCCATAGAAATAGCCATAGAAATAGCCATAGAAATAGCAGCCCCAAAGAAATAGCCATAGGAAGCAGTCATAGAAAATAGCATTAGTAATAGCCAGAGACTTCTATTCACTAGGCACGTCAAATGTAATGCGTCTGGGTGTAGCTGGTGTTGATGAGTCAGGCGCAGCACAGCAGATATGAGTAATGTACGCAATTTTACTCAACAATAATTACAATACACGTCAAATAAATCCAAGGCCACAATACGGACCTCAATAGAATAAACAATCACTCACAAACAACCATGGGGGAACAGAGGGTTAAATAATGAACAAGTAATTGGGGGATTGAAACTAGGTGTGTAAGACAAGGACAAAACAAATGGAAAATGAAAAGTGGATCAGCGATGGCTAGAAGGCCAGTGACGTTGACCGCCGAATGCCGCCCGAACAAGGAGAGGGACCAACTTTGGCGGAAGTCGTGACATCAAATTGTATTCTGTGCCTGACTGGATGCTGGGGAAAAAGCACACTCAACAAAAAGTGTGCTGGCTGACAATGTTTCCAACAACAAGCACTCCATGAATGGGATTGACAGCAGCTTCCAGGGACTGCATTTAAAACGGGGAAGCAGCTCTCTGTGCATTTCAATATAATCTCTATGTGTAATGATGATGCTCACACACATGGCTACGTCTCAGCAGGATCAAAGCTTGTTTCGGTACATTCATCTGTGAGCGTTTCAACATGCACACAAACCCAGACATTTCTAAGTAACTCTCTTCTCTTTCACTACCTCTACAGTATCTCTCTCTCTCTCTCTCTCTCTCTCTCTCTCTCTCTCTCTCTCTCTCTCTCCATGTCTCTCTCTCACTCACTCTGTCTCTCTTTCTGTCTCCCCAGTCTCTCTCTTTCTCTCTCTCCCTTTCTATCGACAGCTACCATAATTCCATACATTTCTGAGTAACTCTCTCTCCCCTCCCCTCCTACCTTCAGCTAGATGAAAAGGCAAAGTGCTTTGCTACATCTGCATCAAGTCTAGCAGGTGCACATCAAGCAGTTGCTATGGTAACCAAGTGTAACCCTCTAACCACAGGCTTGGATGAATAACGATGAAATAGACATCTCAGTAAATTAACTTATATGATATTGACTTGCTAGGGAAAACTAAAGGCTAGGATATTACTAATAGATACAGTGCCTTCAGAAAGTATTCATACCCCTTGATTTATTCCACATTGTTTTGTTATGGTCTGAATTAAAAATGGATAAAATATGTTTTTTCCCCCAGCCATCTACAAAAAATACCCCATAATGAAAAAGTGAAAACATGTTGAAAAAAATGTTTTGCAAATGTATTTAAAATGAAATACAGAAATATCTAATGTACATAAGTATTCACACCCCTGTCCTGGATACATAACGCTTTGCCACATTCTTTTCAGTTTTACCTTAGTTCCTTATTGCAAATATGATGCATGGTTTGGAATATATTTATTATGCAAAGGCTTCCTTCACTCTGTTAATTAGGTTAGTATTGTGGAGTAACTACAATGTTGTTTTCAGTTTCAGTCAACATTGTGAAATCTCTGAATGGTTTCCTTCCTCTCCGGCAACTGAGTTAGGAAGGCCCCTGTACTGTATCTTTGTAGTGACTGTGTGTATTGATTCACCATCCAAAGTCGAATGAATAACTTCACCATTCTCAAAGGGATATTCAATGTATTTTTTCTTATTTTTACCCACCTAGCAATAGGTACCCGTTCTTCGCGAGGCATTGGAAAACCTCCCTGGTCTTTGTGTTTGAATCTGTGTTTGAAATTCACTGCTTGACTGAGGGACCTTACAGACTATTGTATGTGTGGGGTTCAGAAATTAGGTAGTCATTCAAAAGTCATGTTAAACACTATTTTGCACCCTGAGTCCATGCAACTTATTATTTGACTTGTTAAGCACATTTTTACTCCTGAAGTCATTTATTTATGCTTGCCATAACTACCAGGAATCAAGGTAAGACCCAAGTGCAGACTGTGTGAAGTAACAATGTTTGTTGTAACAACAGGGGCAGGCAAACGACGGGTCAAGGCAGGCAGGGGTCGATAATCCAGAGTAGATGCCAAAGTACAGGACGGCAGTCAGGCTCAGGGTCAGAGACAGGCAGCGGTCAGGCAGGCGGGTGGGTACAGGGTCAGGACAGGCAAAGGTCAAAAACCAGGAGGACGAGAAAAGAGAGACTAGGGATAACCAGGTGCTTAGACAAAACGCTGGCAGGCTTGAACAAACAAGACAAACTGGCAACAGACAGAAAACACAGGGGATAATGGGGAAGATGGGTGACAAGCATAAGGACAGGTGAAACAGGGCATATCAGGGCATGACAATAACAAAGAGGTTGAATAATTATTGACTCAAGACATTTCAGCTTTTTATTTTTTAATTAATTTTAAAAAATGTCTTAAAATGTTCTTCCACGTTGGCATTATTGTGTTCTGGCCAGTGACACAAAATCTCAATTGAATCCATTTTAAATTCAGGCTAAAGGCACTGTACAAAAAGGTAATATCTAGAATGTCAAAGGTCTTCGGCTGTCCCCATAGGAGAGAACACTTTGAAGAACCCGTTTATGTTCCAGGCAGAACCCTTTTTTCTAAGAGTGTATGCAGTATAAAGGCTTACTGTTTCCAGAATGTTCTCCCATGCAACAAGAAGGGGTGCAGTATGACTCACTGAAATACAACCACAATGTATACAATTTTACTTGAATGTATTACGAATAAAAAAGATTAGTCACAATCACAATATATGGAAATAAAAATATAACCCCTGGGCATCAACCAAGCGATGGAGCCGTTGATATAAATATTTTACTTGAATTAATTAGGCAAATCAGTTAAGAACAAAATGCCTTGCAAGCAACAGAAAATATGTCACCAACTGAAGATTGCTCTTGTTGAAGCGATGATGGCTATATTCCCCAAAGCAGACATATTCAGTTTTGTTAGATGTTTATAGATGTCACGTACATGAGGAATGAGTTCCACATATTTATTATAAAGTGAAACTTAGCAAGAACAAAACAATAAATCAATAAACTGACAATGAAACGTGACTACGTGGTGCACATGCACAAAACACAAAATAATAACCCAGAAACACAGGTGGGAACAATAACTACTTAAATATGATCCCCAATTAGAGACAATGATTACCAGCTGCCTCTAATTGGGAATCATACAAACCACCAACATAGAAATAATAAACTAGAACCCCACATAGAAATAATAAACTAGAATATCCCCCAGTCACTCCCTGACTTACTACACCATAGAGAAACAAAGGTTCTCTATGGTCAGGGCGTGACAGTACCCCCCCCCCCCCCCCCCCCCCCCCCCAAAGGTGCGGACTCCGGCCGCAAAACCTGAAACCAAACGGGGAGGGTAGGGAGGGGTGATTAGTGGCGGTGGCGGCTCCGGTGCGGATCGTAATACGCACTCAGCTCGCGGCTCCACCAGCATCGGTGGCGGCTCTGGTGCGGGACGAAGAACCCGCTCATCCCGCCGATCCAGCCATGGACCCGGGCTGAACACTGTGCCAGCAGCATACCCATGCTGTGCAACAGCATACCCAGAGTTCATGTAATTGGCCCAAAACTTAACAGGGCTTATTAGTGCCGAAACAAACAGGTTACTTTAGTTCACATCAACATGAAGGTCAAACTAATTACGTGGATGGCACATTAAAGAATTCAACCCACAGTACAGTGATTCTTAAATGATTGACAGGTCATTTCTTTGAAGTTTGCACATGAAAGTAACACGAGTGTTTGATGCAAGAAAACCCAACATAGATGCAACGGCTGTAGTAAAACCTAGTTTCTAATACATGGTTTAACAGGGTATGACATCGGCAGCAGGATTTACCCCTCTAGCCAATCAGAAGTATATGTACCTTTTTAATTCAGTTTTTCTAAACTACACAAAGTACGCAAACTCACACACTGGCATGCACGTTCACGCACACGCACACACACACATGCCTGTGCGGACACACACACACACACAAACACTGTACGCACTGCAAATGTGTTCCATTTGACATCAGTGACCATGGTAATTGAGGCGGAGTTAAGTTTAAATAGAGTACAGATGCCTTCAGGTAGCCTTTCACAGATGGTCACTTCTGTCTCATGTGTAAACAGCACAATATTTATATAATGGAGGTGTGGGGAAATTAAACAGAGACTTTATGGATGTTTCACTCAATCAATTACAGCACATATTTTGTGTCCAGTAGACAACCATATCCTTGTTAGTGTCGCTAGCTTATTTAATTACCAAAGAGAGAGACAGAGAGAGAGAGAGGAGAGGGAAAGAAAGAGAGAGAGAAAGAGAGGAGAGAGGGGGAGAGAGTGGCCAAGACATAGAGTTACAGCTATGGAGGGATGGAGGGAGGGAGGGAGGAATGGATGGACAGAGGGACGGAATGAAGGGAGGGATGAGAGAGAGAGAGAGAGAGAGAGAGAGAGAGAAAGGATAGCGTGAGAGAGGGAAGGGAGATAATGGTTAAACATCTATTTGCCATATTCCATATGCTGCTCTGTGTCATACTGACATTAAGGGAGCAGAGACACTGGAAATAGTCCAGACCTAATGGGCCCTTGGTGCCAGCGACTCAGCTGAATAGGGGCCCTTTGTCTTTAGCTCTCATTATCTCTCCCTCTCATTTAGCAGGGGTGGCAGGTAGCCTAGTGGTTAGAGCATTGGACCAGTAACTGAAAGGTTGCAAGAATGAATCCTCGAGCTGACAAGGTAAAAATCTGTCATTCTGCCCCTCAACAAGGCAGTTAACCAACCCATTGTTCCTAGCCTGTCTTTGTAAATAAGAATTTGTTCTTAACTTACTTGCCTTGTTAAATAAAGGTAATAAATAAAAATACCAGTATTATCCTCCTCTATTGTCAATTATTAATATTGTGATGATACTAACTGTGGAGGTTGAGCTAGTATTTGTTCTTATTTTATTTGTATTTTTTTACCCCCTTTTCTCCCCAATTTCATGGTATCCAATTGTTAGTAGTTACTATCTTGTCTCATCTCTACAACTCCCGTACGGGCTCGGGAGAGACGAAGGTCGAAAGCCATGCGTCCTCCGAAACACAACCAAACCAAGCCGCACTGCTTCTCCAACCCGGAAGCCAGCCGCACCAATGTGTCTGAGGAAACACTGTGCACCTGGTGACCTGGTTAGCACGCACTGCGCCCGGCCCGCCACAGGGGTCGCTGGTGCGCGATGAGACAAGGATATCCCTACCGGCCAAACCCTCCCTAACCCGGACGACGCTAAGCCAATTGTGCGTCGCCCCACGGACCTCCCGAGCGCGGCCGGCTGCGACAGAGCCTGGGCGCGAACCCAGAGTCTCTGGTGGCACAGCTAGCACTGCAATGCAGTGGGGTTGTTCTAAGGAGTCAACCTTAGATGGAAACAAAACTATTTCCAATCATATCACAGGGGAACAGCAGTGTTTAAGAGACAGTAGGAGGGGAACAGCTGTGTTTAAGAGACAGTAGGAGGGGAACAGCTGTGTTTAAGAGACAGTAGGTAGGGAACAGCTGTGTTTAAGTGACAGTAGGAGGGGAACAGCTGTGTTTAAGAGACAGTAGGAGGGGAACAGCTGTGTTTAAGTGACAGTAGGAGGGAGAACAGCTGTGTTTAAGAGACAGTAGGAGGGAGAACAGCTGTGTTTAAGTGACAGTAGGAGGGAGAACAGCTGTGTTTAAGTGACAGTAGGAGGGGAACAGCAGTGTTTAAGTGACAGTAGGAGGGGAACAGCTGTGTTTAAGAGACAGTAGGAGGGGAACAGCTGTGTTTAAGAGACAGTAGGTAGGGAACAGCTGTGTTTAAGTGACAGTAGGAGGGGAACAGCTGTGTTTAAGAGACAGTAGGAGGGGAACAGCTGTGTTTAAGTGACAGTAGGAGGGAGAACAGCTGTGTTTAAGAGACAGTAGGAGGGAGAACAGCTGTGTTTAAGTGACAGTAGGAGGGAGAACAGCTGTGTTTAAGTGACAGTAGGAGGGGAACAGCTGTGTTTAAGAGACAGTAGGAGGGAGAACAGCTGTGTTTAAGTGACAGTAGGAGGGAGAACAGCTGTGTTTAAGTGACAGTAGGTGGGGAACAGCTGTGTTTAAGTGACAGTAGGAGGGGAACAGCTGTGTTTAAGTGACAGTAGGAGGGGAACAGCTGTGTTTAAGAGACAGTAGGAGGGGGAACAGCTGTGTTTAAGTGACAGTAGGAGGGGAACAGCTGTGTTTAAGTGACAGTAGGAGGGGAACAGCTGTGTTTAAGTGCCAGTAGGAGGGTGAACAGCTGTGTTTAAGTGACAGTAGGAGGGAGAACAGCTGTGTTTAAGTGACAGTAGGAGGGAGAACAGCTGTGTTTAAGTGACAGTAGGAGGGGAACAGCTGTGTTTAAGAGACAGTAGGAGGGGAACAGCTGTGTTTAAGTGACAGTAGGAGGGGAACAGCTGTGTTTAAGTGACAGTAGGAGGGGAACAGCTGTGTTTAAGTGACAGTAGGAGGGGAACAGCTGTGTTTAAGTGCCAGTAGGAGGGTGAACAGCTGTGTTTAAGTGACAGTAGGAGGGAGAACAGCTGTGTTTAAGTGACAGTAGGAGGGAGAACAGCTGTGTTTAAGTGACAGTAGGAGGGGAACAGCTGTGTTTAAGAGACAGTAGGAGGGGAACAGCTGTGTTTAAGTGACAGTAGGAGGGGAACAGCTGTGTTTAAGTGACAGTAGGTGGGGAACAGCTGTGTTTAAGAGACAGTAGGAGGGGAACAGCTGTGTTTAAGTGACAGTAGGAGGGAGAACAGCTGTGTTTAAGTGACAGTAGGAGGGAGAACAGCTGTGTTTAAGTGACAGTAGGAGGGAGAACAGCTGTGTTTAAGAGACAGTAGGAGGGGAACAGCTGTGTTTAAGTGACAGTAGGAGGGGAACAGCTGTGTTTAAGTGACAGTAGGTAGGGAACAGCTGTGTTTAAGTGACAGTAGGAGGGAGAACAGCTGTGTTTAAGTGACAGTAGGAGGGGAACAGCTGTGTTTAAGTGACAGTAGGAGGGGAACAGCTGTGTTTAAGTGACAGTAGGAGGGGAACAGCTGTGTTTAAGTGACAGTAGGAGGGGAACAGCTGTGTTTAAGAGACAGTAGGAGGGGAACAGCTGTGTTTAAGTGACAGTAGGTAGGGAACAGCTGTGTTTAAGTGACAGTAGGTGGGGAACAGCTGTGTTTAAGAGACAGTAGGAGGGGAACAGCTGTGTTTAAGTGACAGTAGGAGGGAGAACAGCTGTGTTTAAGTGACTGTAGGAGGGAGAACAGCTGTGTTTAAGTGACAGTAGGAGGGAGAACAGCTGTGTTTAAGAGACAGTAGGAGGGAGAACAGCTGTGTTTAAGTGACAGTAGGAGGGGAACAGCTGTGTTTAAGTGACAGTAGGAGGGAGAACAGCTGTGTTTAAGTGACAGTAGAAGGGGAACAGCTGTGTTTAAGTGACAGTAGGAGGGGAACAGCTGTGTTTAAGTAACAGTAGGAGGGAGAACAGCTGTGTTTAAGTGACAGTAGGAGGGGAACAGCAGTGTTTAAGAGACAGTAGGAGGGGAACAGCTGTGTTTAAGTGACAGTAGGAGGGGAACAGCTGTGTTTAAGTGACAGTAGGAGGGGAACAGCTGTGTTTAAGAGACAGTAGGAGGGGAACAGCTGTGTTTAAGTGACAGTAGGTAGGGAACAGCTGTGTTTAAGTGACAGTAGGAGGGAGAACAGCTGTGTTTAAGTGACAGTAGGTAGGGAACAGCTGTGTTTAAGTGACAGTAGGTAGGGAACAGCTGTGTTTAAGTGACAGTAGGAGGGAGAACAGCTGTGTTTAAGTGACAGTAGGAGGGGAACAGCTGTGTTTAAGTGACAGTAGGAGGGGAACAGCTGTGTTTAAGTGACAGTAGAAGGGTGAACAGCTGTGTTTAAGAGACAGTAGGAGGGGAACAGCTGTGTTTAAGTGACAGTAGGAGGGGAACAGCTGTGTTTAAGTAACAGTAGGAGGGAGAACAGCTGTGTTTAAGTGACAGTAGGAGGGGGAACAGCTGTGTTTAAGTGACAGTAGGAGGGGGAACAGCTGTGTTTAAGTGACAGTAGGAGGGGGAACAGCTGTGTTTAAGTGACAGTAGGAGGGGAACAGCTGTGTTTAAGTGACAGTAGGAGGGGAACAGCTGTGTTTAAGTGACAGTAGGAGGGGAACAGCTGTGTTTAAGTGACAGTAGGAGGGGAACAGCTGTGTTTAAGTGACAGTAGGAGGGGAACAGCTGTGTTTAAGAGACAGTAGGAGGGGGAACAGCTGTGTTTAAGTGACAGTAGGAGGGGGAACAGCTGTGTTTAAGTGACAGTAGGAGGGGAACAGCTGTGTTTAAGTGACAGTAGGAGGGGAACAGCTGTGTTTAAGTGACAGTAGGAGGGGAACAGCTGTGTTTAAGTGACAGTAGGAGGGGAACAGCTGTGTTTAAGTGACAGTAGGAGGGGAACAGCTGTGTTTAAGTGACAGTAGAAGGGTGAACAGCTGTGTTTAAGAGACAGTAGGAGGGGAACAGCTGTGTTTAAGTGACAGTAGGAGGGGAACAGCTGTGTTTAAGTAACAGTAGGAGGGGGAACAGCTGTGTTTAAGTGCCAGTAGGAGGGTGAACAGCTGTGTTTAAGTGACAGTAGGAGGGGGAACAGCTGTGTTTAAGTGCCAGTAGGAGGGGGAACAGCTGTGTTTAAGTGCCAGTAGGAGGGTGAACAGCTGTGTTTAAGTGACAGTAGGAGGGGAACAGCTGTGTTTAAGTGACAGTAGGAGGGGAACAGCTGTGTTTAAGTGCCAGTAGGAGGGTGAACAGCTGTGTTTAAGTGACAGTAGGAGGGTGAACAGCTGTGTTTAAGTGCCAGTAGGAGGGAGAACAGCTGTGTTTAAGTGACAGTAGGAGGGAGAACAGCTGTGTTTAAGTGACAGTAGGAGGGGGAACAGCTGTGTTTAAGTGACAGTAGAAGGGGAACAGCTGTGTTTAAGTGACAGTAGGAGGGGAACAGCTGTGTTTAAGAGACAGTAGGAGGGGAACAGCTGTGTTTAAGTAACAGTAGGAGGGAGAACAGCTGTGTTTAAGTGACAGTAGGAGGGGAACGAACAGCTGTGTTTAAGTGACAGTAGGAGTGGGAACAGCTGTGTTTAAGTGACAGTAGGAGGGTGAACAGCTGTGTTTAAGTGACAGTAGGAGGGGAACAGCTGTGTTTAAGTGACAGTAGGAGTGGGAACAGCTGTGTTTAAGTGACAGTAGAAGGGGAACAGCTGTGTTTAAGTGACAGTAGAAGGGGAACAGCTGTGTTTAAGTGACAGTAGGAGGGAGAACAGCTGTGTTTAAGTGACAGTAGGAGGGAGAACAGCTGTGTTTAAGTGCCAGTAGGAGGGAGAACAGCTGTGTTTAAGTGACAGTAGGAGGGAGAACAGCTGTGTTTAAGTGACAGTAGGAGGGGAACAGCTGTGTTTAAGTGACAGTAGGAGGGGAACGAACAGCTGTGTTTAAGTGACAGTAGGAGTGGGAACAGCTGTGTTTAAGTGACAGTAGGAGGGTGAACAGCTGTGTTTAAGTGACAGTAGGAGGGGAACAGCTGTGTTTAAGTGACAGTAGGAGTGGGAACAGCTGTGTTTAAGTGACAGTAGAAGGGGAACAGCTGTGTTTAAGTGACAGTAGAAGGGGAACAGCTGTGTTTAAGTGACAGTAGGAGGGAGAACAGCTGTGTTTAAGTGACAGTAGGAGGGAGAACAGCTGTGTTTAAGTGCCAGTAGGAGGGAGAACAGCTGTGTTTAAGTGACAGTAGGAGGGAGAACAGCTGTGTTTAAGTGACAGTAGGAGGGGAACAGCTGTGTTTAAGTGACAGTAGGAGTGGGAACAGCTGTGTTTAAGTGACAGTAGAAGGGGAACAGCTGTGTTTAAGTGACAGTAGAAGGGGAACAGCTGTGTTTAAGTGACAGTAGGAGGGAGAACAGCTGTGTTTAAGTGACAGTAGGAGGGAGAACAGCTGTGTTTAAGAGACAGTAGGAGGGAGAACAGCTGTGTTTAAGTGACAGTAGAAGGGGAACAGCTGTGTTTAAGTGACAGTAGGAGGGAGAACAGCTGTGTTTAAGTGACAGTAGGAGGGAGAACAGCTGTGTTTAAGTGACAGTAGGAGGGAGAACAGCTGTGTTTAAGTGACAGTAGGAGGGAGAACAGCTGTGTTTAAGAGACAGTAGGAGGGAGAACAGCTGTGTTTAAGTGACAGTAGGAGGGGAACAGCTGTGTTTAAGTGACAGTAGGAGGGAGAACAGCTGTGTTTAAGTGACAGTAGGAGGGGAACAGCTGTGTTTAAGTAACAGTAGGAGGGGAACAGCTGTGTTTAAGAGACAGTAGGAGGGGAACAGATGTGTTTAAGTGACAGTAGGAGGGAGAACAGCTGTGTTTAAGTGACAGTAGGAGGGGAACAGCTGTGTTTAAGTGACAGTAGGAGGGAGAACAGCTGTGTTTAAGTGACAGTAGGAGGGGAACAGCTGTGTTTAAGAGACAGTAGGTAGGGAACAGATGTGTTTAAGTGACAGTAGGAGGGGAACAGCTGTGTTTAAGAGACAGTAGGAGGGGAACGAACAGCTGTGTTTAAGAGACAGTAGGTAGGGAACAGATGTGTTTAAGAGACAGTAGGAGGGAGAACAGCTGTGTTTAAGAGACAGTAGGAGGGGAACAGCTGTGTTTAAGTGACAGTAGGAGGGAGAACAGCTGTGTTTAAGTGACAGTAGGAGGGGGACAGTAGGAGGGAGAACAGCTGTGTTTAAGTGACAGTAGGTAGGGAACAGCTGTGTTTAAGAGGCAGTAGGAGGGGAACAGCTGTGTTTAAGTGACAGTAGGAGGGGAACAGCTGTGTTTAAGTGACAGTAGGAGGGGAACAGCTGTGTTTAAGTGACAGTAGGAGGGGAACAGCTGTGTTTAAGTGACAGTAGGAGGGGAACAGCTGTGTTTAAGTGACAGTAGGAGGGGAACAGCTGTGTTTAAGTGACAGTAGGTAGGGAACAGATGTGTTTAAGTGACAGTAGGAGGGGGAACAGCTGTGTTTAAGTGACAGTAGGAGGGGAACAGCTGTGTTTAAGTGACAGTAGGAGGGAGAACAGCTGTGTTTAAGTGACAGTAGGAGGGGAACAGCTGTGTTTAAGAGACAGTAGGAGGGGAACAGATGTGTTTAAGTGACAGTAGGAGGGGAACAGCTGTGTTTAAGAGACAGTAGGTAGGGAACAGATGTGTTTAAGAGACAGTAGGAGGGGAACAGCTGTGTTTAAGTGACAGTAGGAGGGAGAACAGCTGTGTTTAAGTGACAGTAGGAGGGAGAACAGCTGTGTTTAAGTGACAGTAGGAGGGGAACAGCTGTGTTTAAGTGACAGTAGGAGGGAGAACAGCTGTGTTTAAGAGACAGTAGGAGGGAGAACAGCTGTGTTTAAGAGACAGTAGGTAGGGAACAGCTGTGTTTAAGTGACAGTAGGTAGGGAACAGCTGTGTTTAAGAGACAGTAGGTAGGGAACAGATGTGTTTAAGAGACAGTAGGAGGGGAACAGCTGTGTTTAAGAGACAGTAGGTAGGGAACAGCTGTGTTTAAGTGACAGTAGGAGGGAGAACAGCTGTGTTTAAGTGACAGTAGGAGGGAGAACGGCTGTGTTTAAGTGACAGTAGGAGGGGAACAGCTGTGTTTAAGTGACAGTAGGAGGGGAACAGCTGTGTTTAAGAGACAGTAGGTAGGGAACAGATGTGTTTAAGAGACAGTAGGAGGGGAACAGCTGTGTTTAAGAGACAGTAGGTAGGGAACAGCTGTGTTTAAGAGACAGTAGGTAGGGAACAGATGTGTTTAAGAGACAGTAGGAGGGGAACAGCTGTGTTTAAGTGACAGTAGGAGGGAGAACAGCTGTGTTTAAGTGACAGTAGGAGGGGGAACAGCTGTGTTTAAGTGACAGTAGGAGGGAGAACAGCTGTGTTTAAGAGACAGTAGGTAGGGAACAGATGTGTTTAAGTGACAGTAGGAGGGGGAACAGCTGTGTTTAAGTGACAGTAGGAGGGAGAACAGCTGTGTTTAAGAGACAGTAGGTAGGGAACAGATGTGTTTAAGAGACAGTAGGAGGGGAACAGCTGTGTTTAAGAGACAGTAGGAGGGGAACGAACAGCTGTGTTTAAGTGACAGTAGGAGGGGAACAGCTGTGTTTAAGAGACAGTAGGAGGGGAACGAACAGCTGTGTTTAAGTGACAGTAGGAGGGGAACAGCTGTGTTTAAGAGACAGTAGGTAGGGAACAGATGTGTTTAAGAGACAGTAGGAGGGGAACAGCTGTGTTTAAGAGACAGTAGGAGGGAGAACAGCTGTGTTTAAGTGACAGTAGGAGGGGAACAGCTGTGTTTAAGAGACAGTAGGAGGGGAACAGCTGTGTTTAAGTGACAGTAGGAGGGGAACGAACAGCTGTGTTTAAGAGACAGTAGGAGGGAGAACAGCTGTGTTTAAGAGACAGTAGGAGGGAGAACAGCTGTGTTTAAGTGACAGTAGGAGGGAGAACAGCTGTGTTTAAGTGACAGTAGGAGGGGAACAGCTGTGTTTAAGAGACAGTAGGAGGGGAACAGCTGTGTTTAAGTGACAGTAGGAGGGGAACGAACAGCTGTGTTTAAGAGACAGTAGGAGGGAGAACAGCTGTGTTTAAGAGACAGTAGGAGGGAGAACAGCTGTGTTTAAGTGACAGTAGGAGGGAGAACAGCTGTGTTTAAGTGACAGTAGGAGGGAGAACAGCTGTGTTTAAGTGACAGTAGGAGGGAGAACAGCTGTGTTTAAGAGACAGTAGGAGGGGAACAGCTGTGTTTAAGTGACAGTAGGAGGGGAACGAACAGCTGTGTTTAAGAGACAGTAGGAGGGAGAACAGCTGTGTTTAAGAGACAGTAGGAGGGAGAACAGCTGTGTTTAAGTGACAGTAGGAGGGAGAACAGCTGTGTTTAAGTGACAGTAGGAGGGAGAACAGCTGTGTTTAAGTGACAGTAGGAGGGGAACAGCTGTGTTTAAGAGACAGTAGGAGGGGAACAGCTGTGTTTAAGAGACAGTAGGTAGGGAACAGATGTGTTTAAGTGACAGTAGGAGGGAGAACAGCTGTGTTTAAGTGACAGTAGGTAGGGAACAGCTGTGTTTAAGTGACAGTAGGAGGGAGAACAGCTGTGTTTAAGTGACAGTAGGAGGGAGAACAGCTGTGTTTAAGTGACAGTAGGAGGGAGAACAGCTGTGTTTAAGTGACAGTAGGAGGGAGAACAGCTGTGTTTAAGAGACAGTAGGAGGGAGAACAGCTGTGTTTAAGTGACAGTAGGAGGGGAACAGCTGTGTTTAAGTGACAGTAGGAGGGAGAACAGCTGTGTTTAAGTGACAGTAGGAGGGGAACAGCTGTGTTTAAGTAACAGTAGGAGGGGAACAGCTGTGTTTAAGAGACAGTAGGAGGGGAACAGATGTGTTTAAGTGACAGTAGGAGGGAGAACAGCTGTGTTTAAGTGACAGTAGGAGGGGAACAGCTGTGTTTAAGTGACAGTATGAGGGAGAACAGCTGTGTTTAAGTGACAGTAGGAGGGGAACAGCTGTGTTTAAGTAACAGTAGGAGGGGAACAGCTGTGTTTAAGAGACAGTAGGTAGGGAACAGATGTGTTTAAGTGACAGTAGGAGGGGAACAGCTGTGTTTAAGTGACAGTAGGAGGGGAACAGCTGTGTTTAAGTGACAGTAGGAGGGGGACAGTAGGAGGGAGAACAGCTGTGTTTAAGTGACAGTAGGTAGGGAACAGCTGTGTTTAAGAGGCAGTAGGAGGGGAACAGCTGTGTTTAAGTGACAGTAGGAGGGGAACAGCTGTGTTTAAGTGACAGTAGGAGGGGAACAGCTGTGTTTAAGTGACAGTAGGAGGGGAACAGCTGTGTTTAAGTGACAGTAGGAGGGAGAACAGCTGTGTTTAAGTGACAGTAGGAGGGGAACAGCTGTGTTTAAGTGACAGTAGGTAGGGAACAGATGTGTTTAAGTGACAGTAGGAGGGGAACAGCTGTGTTTAAGTGACAGTAGGAGGGGAACAGCTGTGTTTAAGTGACAGTAGGAGGGAGAACAGCTGTGTTTAAGTGACAGTAGGAGGGAGAACAGCTGTGTTTAAGTGACAGTAGGAGGGAGAACAGCTGTGTTTAAGTGACAGTAGGTAGGGAACAGCTGTGTTTAAGTGACAGTAGGAGGGAGAACAGCTGTGTTTAAGTGACAGTAGGAGGGGGAACAGCTGTGTTTAAGAGACAGTAGGTAGGGAACAGCTGTGTTTAAGTGACAGTAGGAGGGAGAACAGCTGTGTTTAAGTGACAGTAGGAGGGGGAACAGCTGTGTTTAAGTGACAGTAGGAGGGAGAACAGCTGTGTTTAAGAGACAGTAGGTAGGGAACAGATGTGTTTAAGAGACAGTAGGAGGGGAACAGCTGTGTTTAAGTGACAGTAGGAGGGAGAACAGCTGTGTTTAAGTGACAGTAGGAGGGAGAACAGCTGTGTTTAAGTGACAGTAGGAGGGGAACAGCTGTGTTTAAGTGACAGTAGGAGGGAGAACAGCTGTGTTTAAGAGACAGTAGGAGGGAGAACAGCTGTGTTTAAGAGACAGTAGGTAGGGAACAGCTGTGTTTAAGTGACAGTAGGTAGGGAACAGCTGTGTTTAAGAGACAGTAGGTAGGGAACAGATGTGTTTAAGAGACAGTAGGAGGGGAACAGCTGTGTTTAAGAGACAGTAGGTAGGGAACAGCTGTGTTTAAGTGACAGTAGGAGGGAGAACAGCTGTGTTTAAGTGACAGTAGGAGGGAGAACAGCTGTGTTTAAGTGACAGTAGGAGGGGAACAGCTGTGTTTAAGTGACAGTAGGAGGGGAACAGCTGTGTTTAAGAGACAGTAGGTAGGGAACAGATGTGTTTAAGAGACAGTAGGAGGGGAACAGCTGTGTTTAAGAGACAGTAGGTAGGGAACAGCTGTGTTTAAGAGACAGTAGGTAGGGAACAGATGTGTTTAAGAGACAGTAGGAGGGGAACAGCTGTGTTTAAGTGACAGTAGGAGGGAGAACAGCTGTGTTTAAGTGACAGTAGGAGGGGGAACAGCTGTGTTTAAGTGACAGTAGGAGGGAGAACAGCTGTGTTTAAGAGACAGTAGGTAGGGAACAGATGTGTTTAAGTGACAGTAGGAGGGGGAACAGCTGTGTTTAAGTGACAGTAGGAGGGAGAACAGCTGTGTTTAAGAGACAGTAGGTAGGGAACAGATGTGTTTAAGAGACAGTAGGAGGGGGAACAGCTGTGTTTAAGTGACAGTAGGAGGGAGAACAGCTGTGTTTAAGAGACAGTAGGTAGGGAACAGATGTGTTTAAGAGACAGTAGGAGGGGAACAGCTGTGTTTAAGAGACAGTAGGAGGGGAACGAACAGCTGTGTTTAAGTGACAGTAGGAGGGGAACAGCTGTGTTTAAGAGACAGTAGGAGGGGAACGAACAGCTGTGTTTAAGTGACAGTAGGAGGGGAACAGCTGTGTTTAAGAGACAGTAGGTAGGGAACAAATGTGTTTAAGAGACAGTAGGAGGGGAACAGCTGTGTTTAAGAGACAGTAGGAGGGAGAACAGCTGTGTTTAAGTGACAGTAGGAGGGGAACAGCTGTGTTTAAGAGACAGTAGGAGGGGAACAGCTGTGTTTAAGTGACAGTAGGAGGGGAACGAACAGCTGTGTTTAAGAGACAGTAGGAGGGAGAACAGCTGTGTTTAAGAGACAGTAGGAGGGAGAACAGCTGTGTTTAAGTGACAGTAGGAGGGAGAACAGCTGTGTTTAAGTGACAGTAGGAGGGGAACAGCTGTGTTTAAGAGACAGTAGGAGGGGAACAGCTGTGTTTAAGTGACAGTAGGAGGGGAACGAACAGCTGTGTTTAAGAGACAGTAGGAGGGAGAACAGCTGTGTTTAAGAGACAGTAGGAGGGAGAACAGCTGTGTTTAAGTGACAGTAGGAGGGAGAACAGCTGTGTTTAAGTGACAGTAGGAGGGAGAACAGCTGTGTTTAAGTGACAGTAGGAGGGAGAACAGCTGTGTTTAAGAGACAGTAGGAGGGAGAACAGCTGTGTTTTAGTGACAGTAGGAGGGGAACAGCTGTGTTTAAGTGACAGTAGGAGGGAGAACAGCTGTGTTTAAGAGACAGTAGGAGGGAGAACAGCTGTGTTTAAGAGACAGTAGGTAGGGAACAGCTGTGTTTAAGTGACAGTAGGAGGGGAACAGCTGTGTTTAAGTGACAGTAGGAGGGGAACAGCTGTGTTTAAGAGACAGTAGGTAGGGAACAGCTGTGTTTAAGTGACAGTAGGAGGGTGAACAGCTGTGTTTAAGTGACAGTAGGAGGGGAACAGCTGTGTTTAAGAGACAGTAGGTAGGGAACAGCTGTGTTTAAGTGACAGTAGGAGGGGAACAGCTGTGTTTAAGTGACAGTAGGAGGGGAACAGCTGTGTTTAAGAGACAGTAGGTAGGGAACAGCTGTGTTTAAGTGACAGTAGGAGGGGAACAGCTGTGTTTAAGTGACAGTAGAAGGGGAACAGCTGTGTTTAAGTGACAGTAGGAGGGGAACAGCTGTGTTTAAGTGACAGTAGGAGGGGGACAGTAGGAGGGAGAACAGCTGTGTTTAAGAGACAGTAGGTAGGGAACAGCTGTGTTTAAGTGACAGTAGGAGGGGAACAGCTGTGTTTAAGTGACAGTAGGAGGGGAACAGCTGTGTTTAAGAGACAGTAGGTAGGGAACAGCTGTGTTTAAGTGACAGTAGGAGGGTGAACAGCTGTGTTTAAGTGACAGTAGGAGGGGAACAGCTGTGTTTAAGAGACAGTAGGTAGGGAACAGCTGTGTTTAAGTGACAGTAGGAGGGGAACAGCTGTGTTTAAGTGACAGTAGGAGGGGAACAGCTGTGTTTAAGAGACAGTAGGTAGGGAACAGCTGTGTTTAAGTGACAGTAGGAGGGGAACAGCTGTGTTTAAGTGACAGTAGAAGGGGAACAGCTGTGTTTAAGTGACAGTAGGAGGGGAACAGCTGTGTTTAAGTGACAGTAGGAGGGGGACAGTAGGAGGGAGAACAGCTGTGTTTAAGTGACAGTAGAAGGGGAACAGCTGTGTTTAAGTGACAGTAGGAGGGGAACAGCTGTGTTTAAGTGACAGTAGGAGGGGAACAGCTGTGTTTAAGTGACAGTAGAAGGGGAACAGCTGTGTTTAAGTGACAGTAGGAGGGGGAACAGCTGTGTTTAAGTGACAGTAGAAGGGGAACAGATGTGTTTAAGTGACAGTAGGTAGGGAACAGCTGTGTTTAAGTGACAGTAGGAGGGGAACAGCTGTGTTTAAGTGACAGTAGGAGGGGAACAGCTGTGTTTAAGTGACAGTAGGAGGGGAACAGCTGTGTTTAAGTAACAGTAGGAGGGGAACAGCTGTGTTTAAGTGACAGTAGGAGGGGAACAGATGTGTTTAAGTGACAGTAGGAGGGTGAACAGCTGTGTTTAAGAGACAGTAGGAGGGGGAACAGCTGTGTTTAAGTGACAGTAGGAGGGGAACAGCTGTGTTTAAGTGACAGTAGAAGGGGAACAGCTGTGTTTAAGTGACAGTAGGAGGGAGAACAGCTGTGTTTAAGTGACAGTAGGAGGGAGAACAGCTGTGTTTAAGTGACAGTAGAAGGGTGAACAGCTGTGTTTAAGAGACAGTAGGAGGGGGAACAGCTGTGTTTAAGTGACAGTAGGAGGGGAACAGCTGTGTTTAAGTGACAGTAGAAGGGGAACAGCTGTGTTTAAGTGACAGTAGGAGGGAGAACAGCTGTGTTTAAGTGACAGTAGGAGGGAGAACAGCTGTGTTTAAGTGACAGTAGGAGGGAGAACAGCTGTGTTTAAGTGACAGTAGGAGGGGGACAGTAGGAACACGACAACAGAACCAGTAGGAATGAGCGTTAACTGTGGTGACAACAACATGGTGTGGTCTCTGCAGTAGTGATAGGAATAGCAGCTGCAGGGGTCACAAAAGTGGGTTTTCATGCTTGATGCTTGCTTCAGAATATCTGTTGCTTTAAATCAATTAGCTGAAAATATGACCCGTCATACACAGTTACATCTGCCATAGCATGTTCTCATGTATCAATTAAACATTGTTATTGGCTCCTCTTTGTCTTTGGCTGTAAGATAATCAGGTTGGCAGGATTGTGCTTTGCTAAGCTGTGCGGTGCTGGGCTGGCTTATTGTAACACATTGTGGTTTGTTTGAATCTAATACTCTGATGTAGCCAGTCGAGCCCAACACAGCACAGCCAAGCCCAACACAGCACAGCTGAGCCCAAGACAGCACAGTCACCCCAACACAGTACAGCCGAGCACAACACAATACAGCACTACACAGCATCTAAGATCCGAAAGGTATGATTTTGCAGAGTATAGCTACATGCCCCCCCCCCCCTTTTCCTGTCTCTGTCTTTTCACCAACTCACCTTGTAGACACTCTCCCTATCACAGTAGACATTCTCCCTATCTCTCACAGAGAGAGAGAGAGAGAGAGAGAGGGGGAGACGGAGAGGGAAGGAGAAAGAGAGAGAAAGCGCACACGCGCGCGTGAGAGAGAGAGAGAGAAGGAAGGAAGGCAGGAAGTAAGGCAGGAAGGCAGGAAGGAAGGAAGGAAGGAAGGAAGGAAGGAAGGAAGGAAGGAAGGAAGGAAGGAAGGAAGGAAGGAAGGAAGGAAGGAAGGAAGGAAGGAAGGAAGGAGAAAGATGGAGAGAGAGATTGAGTGAGTGAGTGAGTGAGTGAGTGAGTGATAGAGTGATAGAGTGATAGAGTGATAGAGTGAGAGAGTGAGAGAGTGAGAGAGTGAGTGAGTGAGTGAGTGAGTGAGTGAGTGAGTGAGTGAGTGAGTGAGTGAGTGAGTGAGTGAGTGAGTGAGTGAGTGAGTGAGTGAGTGATAGAGTGATAGAGTGATAGAGTGAGAGAGTGAGAGAGTGAGTGAGTGAGTGAGTGAGTGAGTGAGTGAGTGAGTGAGTGAGTGAGTGAGTGACTAATCATTGACTACACAGCTAGTGTTTGTCCATTACTTTGCATGCGTGGAAACAATATACAAATGCAACCTGTCTGAACATCATAGATGTGCTGTGAGAAGAAAGAGAACATCAAAGAGATAATATAATGAGGATCAGAGAGGAAAAGATTACTACAAGATCCTTTCTACTCAAAGAGACAGAACACACACACACACAGAGAAACACACACACACACCTCTTTAATGAATAAAACATGACATTCTGGCCTTCATTAGTTGTGTGCTGTCAATGTGCTGTATCTTTGTCTAGAGAGCAACAGTCAAGGTTGAAGCAAGGTTACACAAACTAGTGTCACTCTTGACATTAAAGTCCATAAAGGCTTTATAGGTTTTTATTTCACCTTTATTTAACCAGAGAGGGACTTGGCAAGAGGTCAACAAAGACAAAAATTCTAAACAATTAGGGCAGTCAACAACAGTGTGGCATTTATAACATCCTCAAGACTTCGTTTAGCTATGCACACAGTATGTTACAGTTCATGGGACTGAAACAAAGAAACCAACCAGGCATTGGTCACTTGATTCCTTGACGAAAGGTTTGGTTCAGCTCTTAGCATAATGACCCCGTGACCTGCGATAGTGCCCACCTTGCACCCTATCACCAGGACTGACAGGTCAGCACAGACCTGCCTCAAGTCATCTAGTTGAAGAAGTTCTGGAGTAAGCAACCCCATTGGTAGACAACGACTGTTTCAGCTCTGCATACTGCCTCACAGTATGTCATTATTCTGAACTCACCCATCCTCTACCACTCTCCCCCTGGGTGTCACAATTGCTGCAGAGTGGTACTTAGTTTGTATAATGTACACACACACAACCCCCCCCATCCCACCAACCCCCACACCCAGGCCTAGTCCCCTGACAGCAGGGTTAACTGCTGTGGAGACTGGGGTCATCTGAGCTCAGGGAGATGACTGGAGTGGTTGTCAGGTTATTACTCTGAGAAGAAGATTGAGACAAACAGAGACGCTGATCCAGCAATAGCCATCCTCCACCACCTCTACCCCTGGGGCCTCCACTGACCTGAGCCCCTCCCTGCCATACTGTACAGTACGTCTCTGTTAAGGCCGTCATTGTAAATAAGAATTTGTTCTTTAACTGACTTGCCTAGTTAAATAAAGGTTAACTAAATAAATAAATAAAAAATAAACCAGCACTATGGTCTTCCCTTCTCTCCCCCTTCCTAAGCACATACTGGCAACTCTACAGTACACTAAGACAACGTATGTTCCTACTGTTAACCTATAGCACTATCGTCTCTACATCTTCCACTTTTAACCCCTAAAGTGTGCTAGATGCCTTGCTTGAGCCTTGTTACCGTTACTCCTCAGATCAGATGAAGTTTTTTATAAATAAATCACAATATAACTGTTTATATTTGATACCAATATCACTTTCACAGTATTCATACCGTGCCTTCGGAAAGTATTCAGACCCCTTCACTTTTTCCACATTTTGTTACGTTACAGCCTTATTCTAAAGTTGATTAAATATGTTTTTTCCCTGAGCAATCTACACACAATACCCCAAAATGACAAAGCGAAAACAGGTTTTTAGAAATGTTTACAAATATATTTACAATAAAAAAACTGAAATACCTTTTTTACATAAGTATTCAGACCCTTTGCTATGAGACTCAAAATTTTGTTCAGATGCATCCTGTTTCCATTGATCATCCTTGGGATTTTACTACAACTTGATTGGAGTCCAGCTATGGTAAATTAAATTGATTGGACATGATTTGACAAGGCACACACCTGTCTATATAAGGTCCCACAGTTGACAGTGCATGTCAGAGAAAAAATCAAGCCATGAGGTCGAAGAAATTGTCCGTAGAGCTCCGAGAGGCACAAATATGGGGAAGGGTACCAAAACATTTCTTCAGCATTGAATGTCCCCAAGAACACAGTGGCTTCCATAATTCTTAAATGGAAGAAGTTTGGAACCACCAAGACTCTTCCTTGGCCAAACTGAGCAATCGGGGGAGAAGTGCCATGGTCAGGGAGGTGACCAAGAACCCAATGGTCACTCTGAAAGAGCTCTAGAGTTCCTCTGTGGAGATGGGAGAAACTTCCAGAAGGACAACCATCTCTGCAATACTCCACCAATCAGGCCTTTGTGGTAGAGTGGCCAGACGGAAGCCACTCCTCAGTAAAAGGCACAAGACAGCCCGCTTGGAGTTTGCCAAAAGGCACCTAAAGACTCTCAGACCATGAGAAACAAGATTGTCTGGTCTGACGAAACAAAGATTAAACCCTTTGGCCTGAATGCAAAGCATCACATCTGGAGGAAACCTGGCACCATCCCTATGGTGAAGCATGGTGGTGGCAGCATCATGCTGTGGGGATATTTTTCAGCGGCAGGGACTGGGAGACTAGTTAGGAATGTAGCAAAGTACAGAGAGATCCTTGATGAAAACCTGCTCCAGAGCACTCAGGACCTCAGACTGGGGCGAAGGTTCACCTTGCAACAGGACAACGACCCTAAGCACACAGCCAATACAACGCAGGAGTGGTTTCGGGACAAGTCTCTTAATGTCCTTGAGTGACCTAGCCAGAGCCCGGACTTGAATCCGAAACATCTCTGGAGAGACCTGAAAATAGCTGTGCAGCGACGCTCCCCATTCAACCTGACTGAGCTTGAGAGGATCTGCAGAGAGGAATGGGAGAAACTCCCCAAATACAGGTGCCAAGTTTGTAGCGTCATACCCAGAAAGACTCTAGGCTGTAATAGCTGCCAAAGTTGCTTCAACAAAGTAAAGGGTCTGAATACTTATGTAAATGTGATATTTAAAGATTTTTTTTATTTTTATAAATTAGCAAAAATGTCTAAAAACCTGTTTTTGCTTTGTTATTATGGGGGGGGGGGGGGGGGGGGGGGGGGTAACAATTGAATCAATTTTAGAATAAGGCTGTAATATAACAAAATGTGGAAAAAGTCAAGGGGTCTGAATACTTTCCGAATGCACTGTATGTGTGTGCACGTGTGCTTTCATGAATGCATTAATATGTGTGCTTGCGTCTGCATGTATGCGTGGGTGTGAATTTCCATTTCACATTTCAATATCTGTTTGATTAT
>NC_048589.1:34625481-34652981 GCF_013265735.2 Oncorhynchus mykiss
TGAATCTTAGCTCTACGATTTGGGGTTCTAAACAACTGTTGCAAGTTAATAAAGGCATATAGACACTGGTTTGTTTGCAGGTTACTTGGCAAAAACATATCACTTCTAGCACGCTGTTTTTTGTATAATCGATAGTTGGTATTGTTCCCAAACCGATAATTTATGATTGCTGCTTTCTAGAGTGAGAGTGCTAAATTCACACAAGAAGGTGTTTACGTTAGGAAAACGATCCTACTTCATTTCGGACTGACATTAATCTCTCGGTGCCAGCCTGCCAGGCAGCGTGTGTCAACTCAGCAGCTGAAAAAAGCGGCTCCTCTCTTCCCCCCACCTCACGAAAGTCCCGCGAGGGCTTCAGCCAGCCAGAGGCGCGCGCTGTGCTTCTTGGCATCTGAACACTTCATCCGGAGCTTCGCTCTGCTGCTGGCCTGTAATTCGAATTCCATGCCATGTATTCAACTGACATGCAGTTTGTTCTATTGTCTTTGATGTAGCCCCTTGTATTTCCGTTATTTCCGTTGTCCAGATAAGAGTTCAGTAGCTCAACAGTGTTCTAAACGGGATGAATGGCTTCTCCATTCGTTTGCACTTACTGCACTGGCCAGTAGCCCATGGTCATCTGTCAGGGCCACTGCTCTGGGCTGAGGCTGAGGGACATAATGCTGCAGTGTGTTCCCTCATCAACTCCTTACAGCCTCCCAGCCAGAGCTTCGCCCAGCCCCAGGCACATCTTATAATATAGAGAACACACTTAAACATCCCACATGATAGACGACACACATAAACATGCAGTTGAGACCCTCACTTCTCTGCCCTCCATTAGCTAGCTTATTTATTCGTCTTTGCTGCTATACTGAAAACACTTCTCAACATCTTCAATCTGTCTTCTATCATTCTTTGTGTAGCTGCTGTATTCATCTCTCTGTTTGACTCTCTCTCTCTCTTCCTTTATCTCCCTCCCTCCCTCCCTCCCTCCTTTTCTCCCTCCCTCTCTCTCTCTCCCTCCCTAACTCCCTCCCTCCCTCCCTCCCTACTTATTAGCATGGAAAGTGTTACAACATGCATTGTCAAAGCAAACATATAGACACATATCATATCAATGATGACGCAGATAGATTATAATAGGAAAAATAATAATACTCAATGAGTAGTAACGATTAACAGGACTGTACAGTAAGAAATGAATGTGGACAATAATGAAATTGTGAGAAAGACACAGGAAGCATAGTTCTTGTTGTGGTTGGTCATTCCACTGGCTGTCCCTAAGGGAATGGCTGTCCCTATGGGTATGGCTGTCCCTACAGGCATGGCTGTCCCTACAGGCATGGCTGTCCCTACAGGTATGGCTGTCCCTATGGGTATGGCTGTCCCTAGGGGTATGGCTGTCCCTACAGGTATGGCTGTCCCTAAGGGAATGGCTGTCCCTATGGGTATGGCTGTCCCTACAGGCATGGCTGTCCCTACGGGTATGGATGTCCCTAGGGGTATGGCTGTCCCTACAGGTATGGCTGTCCCTATGGGTATGGCTGTCCCTACAGGTATGGCTGTCCCTACAGGTATGGCTGTCCCTACAGGTATGGCTGTCCCTAAGGGAATGGCTGTCCCTACAGGTATGGCTGTCCCTACAGGTATGGCTGTCCCTACAGGTATGGCTGTTCCTACAGGTATGGCTGTCCCTACGGGTATGGCTGTCCCTATGGGTATGGCTGTCCCTACAGGTATGGCTGTCCCTACAGGTATGGCTGTCCCTACAGGTATGGCTGTCCCTAAGGGAATGGCTGTCCCTACAGGTATGGCTGTCCCTACAGGTATGGCTGTCCCTACAGGTATGGCTGTTCCTACAGGTATGGCTGTCCCTACGGGTATGGCTGTCCCTACAGGTATGGCTGTCCCTACAGGCATGGCTGTCCCTACGGGTATGGCTGTCCCTAGGGGTATGGCTGTCCCTACAGGTATGGCTGTCCCTATGGGTATGGCTGTCCCTACAGGTATGGCTGTCCCTACAGGTATGGCTGTCCCTACAGGTATGGCTGTCCCTACGGGTATGGCTGTCCCTACAGGTATGGCTGTCCCTATGGGTATGGCTGTCCCTACAGGTATGGCTGTCCCTATGGGTATGGCTGTCCCTACAGGTATGGCTGTCCCTAGGGGTATGGCTGTCCCTACAGGTATGGATGTCCCTATGGGTATGGCTGTCCCTACGGGTATGGCTGTCCCTAGGGGTATGGCTGTCCCTACGGGTATGGCTGTCCCTACAGGTATGGCTGTCCCTAGGGGTATGGCTGTCCCAAGGGGTATGGCTGTCCCTACAGGTATGGCTGTCCCTACAGGTATGGCTGTCCCTACGGGTATGGCTGTCCCTACGGGTATGGCTGTCCCTACGGGTATGGCTGTCCCTAGGGGTATGGCTGTCCCTACGGGTATGGCTGTCCCTAGGGGTATGGCTGTCCCTAGGGGTATGGCTGTCCCTAGGGGTATGGCTGTCCCTAGGGGTATGGCTGTCCCTAGGGGTATGGCTGTCCCTACAGGTATGGCTGTCCCTACGGGTATGGCTGTCCCTACAGGTATGGCTGTCCCTACAGGTATGGCTGTCCCTACGGGTATGGCTGTCCCTAGGGGTATGGCTGTCCCTACAGGCATGGCTGTCCCTACAGGTATGGCTGTCCCTACGGGTATGGCTGTCCCTACAGGTATGGCTGTCCCTACAGGCATGGCTGTCCCTACGGGTATGGCTGTCCCTAGGGGTATGGCTGTCCCTACAGGTATGGCTGTCCCTATGGGTATGGCTGTCCCTACAGGTATGGCTGTCCCTACAGGTATGGCTGTCCCTACAGGTATGGCTGTCCCTACGGGTATGGCTGTCCCTACAGGTATGGCTGTCCCTATGGGTATGGCTGTCCCTACAGGTATGGCTGTCCCTATGGGTATGGCTGTCCCTACAGGTATGGCTGTCCCTAGGGGTATGGCTGTCCCTACAGGTATGGCTGTCCCTATGGGTATGGCTGTCCCTACAGGTATGGCTGTCCCTACAGGTATGGCTGTCCCTATGGGTATGGCTGTCCCTACAGGTATGGCTGTCCCTACGGGTATGGCTGTCCCTAGGGGTATGGCTGTCCCTACAGGTATGGCTGTCCCTACGGGTATGGCTGTCCCTACAGGTATGGCTGTCCCTACAGGTATGGCTGTCCCTATGGGTATGGCTGTCCCTACGGGTATGGCTGTCCCTACGGGTATGGCTGTCCCTACGGGTATGTCAAGCCTCTACCTGTTTTTAATTTTGGGAAAGAAGAGTGCCCGTAAGTCTATATATAGTAATGTCAGTGTAGGAGAAAATGCAGCTCCTTCCATACCTGTCTCTGAGTGCAGAATGAGTACAACCTGTCATCTCTGGGGAGCCAGATGTGTCTGTGACGGCCGGTTTCTATGGACAGGCTGTGCTCACTGAGTCTCTAGATAGACAGTGTTTTTCTCCGTTTTCTATCAGTCACGGTGGTTAGATAGTCTGCCACCATGTACTGTCTATTTAGAGCAAAATAGAATTTAAGTTTACTAAGATTTTTTTGTGGTCTTTCCAATAGGTGATATATTTTTATTTTGGCTTTGTGATGGTTGGGCCAGATTTTATGAGTACTGTCCTGAGGCTTTGTTGGGTTGGTAGGGTTTAATGAACTGAAGACTCAGAACCAGGTGGCTGATGGGACTCTTTTCTATGGTCAACTATGGTCTCTCTCTCGCTCTCTCACACTCTCACTCTCTCTCTCTTTCTCTCGCTCGTTCTGCCTCTCAGACCATTATGCTTTCAGGTTTAATGGTCTCTTTAGGGGTCTATGCCTTGTCTTTGGCCTTACAAGATGAATGTATGCATTTATTATTAAGGATTTAATATGAAATAATTAATTGATGCTATTAAAGCATTATCTCTTATAAAGTGAGTTTTTACCAAATTGATTTGAAGAGAGATGTGGATGCTGCTCCAGACTTGTTTTCTGTCTTTTAACTGAAACCCCACCGAGATACACACACACACACACACACACACGCACACGCACACGCACACGCACACGCACACGCACACACACACACACACACCGAGGCTTTGAAAGCACAGGGTCAGCCCTGGGAGTAGTTGTAGTTAATTGCCTTGCTCAAGGGCACAACGGCAGGATAATCCCGTATACCCAGATGTTTAATTAATATTATGATTGTTTCAGTCTATCCCACTTGTAGATAACAATACCCCATAATGAAGGGACAATCAAAATTCATTAGCCATTAAATAGCTGTCATCCTACACTACAGATGTACTTTCTCAATTTGACCAGTTTCTCACAGCTGGAAAATAATCCTGCGACTACAGGAAATCTTAATATTTTATGTCCATTGAAGTTAACGGACAGTTTTGTAGGGGTTGATAAATTATTTGTTCAGGAAAATCAAGTCTGACATTTTTAAGTAGAAATTATAAACTTTTGAAGCCCTTTTAAACCTCACAAAAATACACTACAATATGTTTAGCTTAGTTTAGAGTTTATTAGTCACATGTGCAGGGTCACAGATGTAATTGCAGGGTACAGTGAAATTCTTACGCTCCAAGCTTCAACAGTGCAGGTCAAGAGAAGTGAATGGGAAAATAATAATAACAACAATACTTACAATTGTAAAAATGATAAATGTCCATTGGGCGGTTGGGTCAGGGTAAATATCAGTTGGTTTGGGGGAGGGGGGGGGGGGGGAGTAAAATATCCTTAGGAGGAGCAGCAGGGGGGATAGGAAGTCTGAGGGACAGGAAGGTACAGGGGGAGCAGGTAGCTGACTAGTGGTGGCTATTTAGCAGCCTGATGGTCTGGGGATAGAAGTTATTGGCCAGTCTGACAGTTTTAGGAAGAGGGTAGAACAGGCCTTGGCTCAGGTGGCTGAGGTCCCTGATGATGTTCTTGGCCTTCCTGTCTGTCAGAGTTCCTACCTTCTCTCTGTAGGCCGTCTCGTCGTTGTTGGTAATAAGGCCTACAGACGTGTTGTCAGCAAACTTGATGATGGAGTTGGAGAGATTAAATTAAGATAGTGTATCTGTATGTCCACAGCACATGTGTCAGTGCCAGTGGCTAACCCTCTTTTACTATAACAGCAGACAGAGCTGGCATGTAGGTTATGTTTTAATAGGGTCATTTGACACTGTCTCGTTGGGCCACAGCCAAGGGCTGGGCTCTGGCCTGAGTTGCATGCTTTTTGTATATACATACACCCCCCCCCCCCCCCCCCACGCACACACACACACACACACACACACACACACACACACACACACACACACACACACCAGCTAATTACAGCGTCAGTGCAGACATCTGTAAAGGCTGTTATGGGAAGTGAATTGTTTGACTGGCCATTCTGGTTCAGGAGGGGGGGTGGCTACAGCCATGTTGCTCTGCCCGGTTACAGTCATGTTGATCTGCCTGGTTACAGCCATGTTGATCTGCCTGGTTACAGCCATGTTGATCTGCCTGGTTACAGCCATGTTGATCTGCCTGGTTACAGCCATGTTGATCTGCATGGTTACAGCCATGTTGCTCTGTCTGGTTACAGCCATGTTGATATACCTGGTTACAGCCATGTTGCTCGGCCTGGTTACAGCCATGTTGCTCTGCCTGGTTACAGCCTTGTTGATCTGCTTGATTACAGCCATGTTTACACTCATGTCGCTCTGCTTGGTTACAGTCATGTTTATCTGCCTGGTTACAGTCATGTTGATCAGCCTGGTTAAAGCCATGTTGCTCTGCCTGGTTACAACCATGTTGCTCTGCCTGGTTACAGCCATGTTGCTCTGCCTGGTTACAGCCATGTTGCTCTGCCTGGTTACAGCCATGTTGATCTGCCTGGTTACAGCCATGTTACTATGCCTGGTTACAGCCATGTTGCTCTGCCTGGTTAGAGCACGATTGGTCTGCCTGGTTACAGCAAGGTTGCTCTGCTTGGTTACAGTCATGTTTATCTGCCTGGATACAGTCATGTTGATATGCCTGGTTACAGCCATGTTGATCTGCCTGGTTACAGTCATGTTGCTATGCCTGGTTACAGCCATGTTGCTATGCCTGGTTACAGCCATGTTGCTCTGCCTGGTTACAGCCATGTTGATCTGCCTGGTTACAGCCATGTTGCTCTGCCTGGTTACAGCCATGTTGCTCTGCCTGGTTACAGCCATGTTGATCTGCATGGTTACAGCCATGTTGCTCTGCCTGGTAACAGCCATGTTGCTCTGACTGGTTACAGCCATGTTGATCTGCCTGGTTGCAGCCATGTTGATCTGCCTGGTTACCGCCATGTTGATCTGCCTGGTTACAGCCACGTTGCTCTGCCTGGTTACAGCCATGTTGCTCTGCCTGGTTACAGCAATGTTGCTCTGACTGGTTACAGCCATGTTGATCTGCCTGGTTGCAGCCATGTTGATCTGCCTGGTTAGATCCACGTTGATCTGCCTGGTTACAGCCATGTTGCTATGCCTGGTTACAGCCATGTTGCTATGCCTGGTTGCAGCCATGTTGCTATGCCTGGTTGCAGCCATGTTGCTCTGCCTGGTTACAGCCATGTTGCTATGCCTGGTTGCAGCCATGTTGCTCTGCCTGGTTACAGCCATGTTGCTATGCCTGGTTGCAGCCATGTTGCTATGCCTGGTTGTGGCCATGTTGATCTGCCTGGTTACAGCCATGTTGCTATGCCTGGTTACAGCCATGTTACTCTGCTTGGTTACAGCCATGTTTACAGCCATGTCGCTCTGCCTGGTTACAGTCATGTTAATCTGCCTGGTCACAGTCATGTTGATCTGCCTGGTTGCAACCATGTTGATCTGCCTGGTTACAGCCATGTTGCTCTGCCTGGTTACAGCTATGTTGATCTGCCTGGTTACAGCCATGTTGCTCTGCCTGGTTACAGCCATGTTGCTCTGACTGGTTACAGCCATGTTGATCTGCCTGGTTACAGCCATGTTGATCTGCCTGGTTACAGCTATGTTGATCTGTCTGGTTACAGCCATGTTGCTATGCCTGGTTGCAGCCATGTTGCTCTGCCCGGTTACAGCCTGGTTGCTATGCCTGGTTACAGCCATGTTGCTCTGTATGGTTACAGCCGTGTTGTTCTGCTTGGTTACAGCTGTGTTGCTCTGCCTGGTTACAGCCATGTTAATCTGCCTGGTTACAGCAAGGTTGCTCTGCCTAGTTACAGCCATGTTTCTCTGCCTGGTTACAGCCAGGTTGCTCTGCCTGGTTACAGCAAGGTTGCTCTAACTGGTTACAGTCATGTTGCTCTGCCTGGTTACAGCACAGTTGCTCTGTCTTGTTACAGCCATGTTGATCTGCCTGGTTACAGCCACGTTGCTCTGCCTGGTTACAGCCATGTCGATCTGCCTGGTTACAGCCACGTTGATCTGCCTGGTTACAGCCATGTTGATCTGCCTGGTTAAAGCCATGTTGCTATGCCTGGTTACAGCCATGTTGCTATGCCTGGTTGTGGCCATGTTGTTCTGCCTGGTTACAGCCATGTTGCTATGCCTGGTTACAGCCATGTTACTCTGCTTGGTTACAGCCATGTTTACAGCCATGTCGCTCTGCCTGGTTACAGTCATGTTAATCTGCCTGGTCACAGTCATGTTGATCTGCCTGGTTGCAACCATGTTGATCTGCCTGGTTACAGCCATGTTGCTCTGCCTGGATATACAGCTATGTTGATCTGCCTGGTTGCAGCCATGTTGATCTGCCTGGTTACATCCATGTTGATCTGCCTGGTTACAGCCACGTTGCTCTGCCTGGTTACAGCCATGTTGCTCTGCCTGGTTACAGCCATGTTGCTATGCCTGGTTGCAGCCATGTTGCTCTGCCCGGTTACAGCCTGGTTGCTATGCCTGGTTACAGCCATGTTGCTCTGTATGGTTACAGCCATATTGCTCTGTCTGGTAACAGCCATGTTGCTCTGCATGGTTACAGCCATGTTGATCTGCCTGGTTACAGCAAGGTTGCTCTGCCTAGTTACAGCCATGTTTCTCTGCCTGGTTACAGCCAGGTTGCTCTGCCTGGTTACAGCAAGGTTGCTCTAACTGGTTACAGTCATGTTGCTCTGCCTGGTTACAGCACAGTTGCTCTGTCTGGTTACAGCCATGTTGATCTGCCTGGTTACAGCCAAGTTGCTCTGTCTGGTTACAGCCATGTTGATCTGCCTGGTTACAGCCACGTTGCTCTGCCTGGTTACAGCCATGTTGATCTGCCTGGTTACAGCCATGTTGTTCTGCCTGGTTACAGCCATGTTGCTCTGCCTGGTTACAGCCATGTTGCTCTGCCTGCTTACAGCCATGTTGCTCTGCCTGGTTACAGCAATTTTTCTCTGCCTGGTTACAGCCATGTTGATCTGCCTGGTTACAGCCATGTTGTTTTGCCTGGTTACAGCCATGTTGTTCTGCCTGGCTACAGCCATGTTGCTCTGCCTGGTTAAAGCAATTTTTCTCTGCCTGGTTACAGCCACGTTGCTCTGCCTGGTTACAGCCATGTTGATCTGCCTAGTTACAGCCATGTTGTTCTGCCTGGTTACAGCCATGTTGATCTGCCTGGTTACAGCCAGGTTGCTCTGCCTGGTCACAGCCATGTTGCTATGCCTGGTTGCAGCCATGTTACTCTGGTTGGTTACATCCATGTTTCCTTCCATGTCGCTCTGCCTGGTTACAGTCATGTTACTATGCCTGGTTACAGCCATGTTGCTCTGCCTGGTTACAGACATTTTGCTCTGCCTGGAAACAGACATTTTGCTCTGCCCGGTTACAGTCATGTTGATCTGCCTGTTTCCAGCCATGTTGATCTGCATGGTTACAGCCATGTTGCTCTGCCTGGTTAAAGCCATGTTGATATACCTGGTTACAGCCATGTTGCTCGGCCTGGTTACATCCATGTTGCTCTGCCTGGTTACAGCCTTGTTGATCTGCTTGGTTGCAGCCATGTTTACAGCCATGTCGCTCTGCTTGGTTACAGTCATGTTTATCTGCCTGGTTACAGTCATGTTGATCTGTCTGGTTAAAGCCATGTTGCTGTTTCTGGTTACAGCCATGTTGCTCTGCCTGGTTATAGCCATGTTGCTCTGCCTGGTTACAGGCATGTTGCTCTGCCTGGTTACAGCAATGTTAATCTGCCTGGTTACAGCCATGTTAATCTGCCTGGTTACAGCCATGTTACTATGCCTGGTTACAGCCATGTTGCTATGCCTGGTTACAGTCATGTTGCTCTGCCTGGTTACAGACATTTTGCTCTGCCCGGTTACAGTCATGTTGATCTGCTTGGTTACAGCCATGTTGATCTGCATGGTTACAGCCATGTTGCTCTGCCTGGTTACAGCCATGTTGATATACCTGGTTAAAGCCATGTTGCTCGGCCTGGTTACAGCCATGTTGCTCTGCCTGGTTACAGCCTTGTTGATCTGCTTGGTTACAGCCATGTTTACAGCCATGTCGCTCTGCTTGTTTACAGTCCTGTTTATCTGCCTGGTTACAGTTTTGTTGATCTAACTGGTTAAAGCCATGTTGCTCTGCCTGGTTACAGCCATGTTGCTCTGCCTGGTTACAGCCATGTTGCTCTGCCTGGTTACAGCCATGTTGCTCTGCCTGGTTACAGCAATGTTGCTCTGCCTGGTTACAGCCATGTTGCTCTGCCTGGTTACAGCCATGTTGCTCTGCCTGGTTACAGTCATGTTGCTCTGCCTGGTTACAGCCATGTTGATCTGCCTGGTTACAGCCACGTTGCTCTGCCTGGTTACAGCCATGTTGATCTGCCTGGTTACAGCCATGTTGTTCTGCCTAGTTACAGCCATGTTGCTCTGCCTGGTTACAGCCATGTTGATCTGCCTGGTTACAGCCAGGTTGCTCTGCCTGGTCACAGCCATGTTGCTATGCCTGGTTACAGCCATGTTACTCTGGTTGGTTACAGCCATGTTTCCTTCCATGTCGCTCTGCCTGGTTACAGTCATGTTGATCTGCCTGGTTACAGCCATGTTGCTCTGCCTGGTTACAGACATTTTGCTCTGCCCGGTTACAGTCATGTTGCTCTGCCTGGTTACAGCAATTTTGCTCTGCCCAGTTACAGTCATGTTGATCTGCCTGGTTACATCCATGTTGATCTGCATGGTTACAGCCATGTTGCTCTGCCTGGTTACAGCCATGTTGATATACCAGGTTGCAGCCATGTTGCTCGGCCTGGTTACAGCCATGTTGCTCTGCCTGTATACAGCCTTGTTGATCTGCTTGGTTACAGCCATGTTTACAGCCATGTCGCTCTGCTTGGTTACAGTCATGTTTCTCTGCCTGGTTACAGTCATGTTGATCTGCCTGGTTAAAGCCATGTTGCTGTGCCTGGTTACAGCCATGTTGCTCTGCCTGGTTTCAGCTATGTTTACAGCCATGTCGCTCTGCTTGGTTACAGTCATGTTTATCTGCCTGGTTACAGTCATGTTGATCTGCCTGGTTAAAGCCATGTTGCTCCGCCTGGTTACAGCCATGTTGCTCTGCCTGGTTACAGCCATGTTGCTCTGCCTGGTTACAGCCATGTTGCTCTGCCTGGTTACAGCCATGTTGCTCTGCCTGGTTACAGCCATTTTGATCTGCCTGGTTACAGCCATGTTACTATGCCTGGTTACAGCCATGTTGCTCTGCCTGGTTAGAGCACGGTTGGTCTGTCTGGTTACAGCAAGGTTGCTCTGCTTGGTTACAGCCATGTTTATCTGCCTGGTTACAGTCATGTTGATCTGCGTGGTTAAAGCCATGTTAATCTGCCTGGTTAAAGCCATGTTGCTATGCCTGGTTACAGCCATGTTGCTATGCCTGGTTACAGCCATGTTGCTCTGCCTGGTTACAGCCATGTTGATCTGCCTGGTTACAGTCATGTTGCTCTGCCTGGTTACAGCCATGTTGATCTGCCTGGTTACAGCCACGTTGCTCTGCCTGGTTACAGCCATGTTGATCTGCCTGGTTACAGCCATGTTGTTCTGCCTAGTTACAGCCATGTTGCTCTGCCTGGTTACAGCCATGTTGATCTGCCTGGTTACAGCCAGGTTGCTCTGCCTGGTCACAGCCATGTTGCTATGCCTGGTTACAGCCATGTTACTCTGGTTGGTTACAGCCATGTTTCCTTCCATGTCGCTCTGCCTGGTTACAGTCATGTTGATCTGCCTGGTTACAGCCATGTTGCTCTGCCTGGTTACAGACATTTTGCTCTGCCCGGTTACAGTCATGTTGCTCTGCCTGGTTACAGCAATTTTGCTCTGCCCAGTTACAGTCATGTTGATCTGCCTGGTTACAGCCATGTTGCTCTGCCTGGTTACAGCCATGTTGATATACCAGGTTGCAGCCATGTTGCTCGGCCTGGTTACAGCCATGTTGCTCTGCCTGTATACAGCCTTGTTGATCTGCTTGGTTACAGCCATGTTTACAGCCATGTCGCTCTGCTTGGTTACAGTCATGTTTCTCTGCCTGGTTACAGTCATGTTGATCTGCCTGGTTAAAGCCATGTTGCTGTGCCTGGTTACAGCCATGTTGCTCTGCCTGGTTTCAGCTATGTTTACAGCCATGTCGCTCTGCTTGGTTACAGTCATGTTTATCTGCCTGGTTACAGTCATGTTGATCTGCCTGGTTAAAGCCATGTTGCTCCGCCTGGTTACAGCCATGTTGCTCTGCCTGGTTACAGCCATGTTGCTCTGCCTGGTTACAGCCATGTTGCTCTGCCTGGTTACAGCCATGTTGCTCTGCCTGGTTACAGCCATTTTGATCTGCCTGGTTACAGCCATGTTACTATGCCTGGTTACAGCCATGTTGCTCTGCCTGGTTAGAGCACGGTTGGTCTGTCTGGTTACAGCAAGGTTGCTCTGCTTGGTTACAGCCATGTTTATCTGCCTGGTTACAGTCATGTTGATCTGCCTGGTTAAAGCCATGTTGATCTGCCTGGTTAAAGCCTTGTTGCTATGCCTGGTTACAGCCATGTTGCTATGCCTGGTTACAGCCATGTTGCTCTGCCTTCTTACAGCCATGTGGATCTGCCTGGTTACAGCCATGTTGCTCTGCCTGGTTTCAGCCATGTTGCTCTACCTGGTTACAGCCATGTTGATCTTCCTGGTTACAGCCGTGTTGTTCTGCTTGGATACAGCCATGTTGCTCTGCCTGGTTACAGCCATGTTGCTCTGTCTGGTTACAGCCATGTCTACAGCCATATTGCTCTGTCTGGTAACAGCCATGTTGCTCTGCCTGGTTACAGCCATGTTGCTCTGCCTGGTTACAGCAAGGTTGCTCTGCCTAGTTACAGCCATGTTTCTCTGCCTGGTTACAGCCAGGTTGCTCTGCCTGGTTACAGCAAGGTTGCTGTTCCTGGTTACAGCCATGTTGCTCTCCCTGATTACAGCCATGTTGCTCTTCCTGGTTACATCAAGGTTGCTCTGCCTGGTTACATTTATGTTGCTCTGCCTGGTTACAGCCATGTTGCTCTGCCTGGTTACAGCCATGTTTACAGCCATGTTGCTCTGCCTGGTTACAGCCATGTTGATATCTGGTTACAGCCATTTTGTTCTGCCTGGTTACAGCCACATTGCTCTGCCTGGTTACAGCCACGTTGCTCTGCCTGGTTACAGCCATGTTGATCTGCCTGGTTACAACCATGTTGCTCTGCCTGGTTACAGCCATGTTGCTCTGCCTGGTTACAGCCATGTTGATATATCTGGTTACAGCCATGTTGCTCTGCCTGGTTACAGCCACATTGCTCTGCCAGGTTACAGCCACATTGATCTGCCTGGTTACAGCCATGTTGCTCTGCCTGGTTACAGCCATGTTGCTCTGCCTGCTTACAGCCATATTTATCTGCCTGGTTACAGTGTTTTACTCATATGGAGACTCCAATATCGCAGTACCACTGTCATAGAGGGAGCGGTTGTTAAACGGATATTGATGGACAAATTCAACATGGTGATATCAATGGCCATGATACCTCAGCTCTCCCTCTGTGAGGATATGGGCATGTGAAGCTCCGTTGGTAGAGCATGGTGCTTGTAAAGTCAGGATAGTGGATTCGATTCCCGAGAAACGCCATACGTAAAATACGTGCACACGTAAGTCGCTTTGTATAAATGTGTCTGCTAAATGGCATATTTTATTATATTATTTCATCAAATTTCAGGTTGGATTCTGCTGCCACCTGCCACTAAACCATAAGTAGGTTTTTAGTAGAGACCTGGGGGCTTTCCTGACAATGAGCACACAATCAAATGAAAATAAATGTGTCTAATGCTCACTAGGCTGTAGGATTGGCTAACCAGATGGACCTAATCACCATCATTATGTTGTTTTATTACCCAGGGTGACTGGGGCACTGGGTTAGTACAAATCCTGTTCCCTGCCATCCTGCCAAATCACCACCCTCCTTTTGGGGGGTACTAAACTGACACTGGGCTACCCGTACAGAACGACAGCAGCAACACCAGTTACATTTGCTTGCGTCCCAAATTGCACACTGTTTTCTATATAGTGCACTACCTTTGACCAGGGCTCATTATGTAGGGAATAGGGTGCTATTCACTATCAACTATAGGGTGACTAAACTATCACTCGCTGTCTTAGTCCCTCTGTCATCTCGCAACATTTAAGTGATGGTGCGTAACACTTAACTAAAGATCTCCTGCACAGAAAGCGACAACGTAAGCAAGGTAGCCTAGTGGTTAGAGCGTTGGACTTGTTACTGAAAGGTTGCTAGATTGAATCCCCGAGCTGACAAGGTAAAGATCTGTCGTTCTGCCCCTGAACAAGGTAGTTAACCCACTGTTCCTAGGCTATCATTGACAATAAGAATTTGTTCTTAACTGACTTGCCTAGTTAAATAAAAAGGTTTTGTTTCACAGTCATTCTCTCAGGCAGAGACTGACCATTCACCTTTTTGATACTGAGCCAAGATGAGTGAAGCCAAACTTTTGTACTATGCTGTCCTGTTTATTCAATCACCATGGTTACTGGAACATTGTTGAAAATAACGTATCAGAGCCAGCATAGTATGGGTCGGCCCTATAGTCTGAATGTGAACCAAGCTTGGCAACATATAAGGAAGTTGTTATGTAATAGGTAGTCAGTAAGGAATTAGTTGGCAACACTTTAAAGTAACTATCATGAATACACTATTGATAATGTATTTATAAATAAGTATTTCATTATGTGTAAACATTTATACACATTATAAGTATTCATTCATACACCACCCCAGGCAAACATAATTATGAAGTGTTACCAAACAGTTGTGTAATGGGTAGCACTAATATCCGATGGATGTTAAGTCATGAACTGTTATTTTGTGCTGAGGCTGGTGGGTCTGGCATATAGCCTAGGTGACCTGTACGATTTCCCATGAGATGAACTAAGTGTTGCCATGCCGCCGGGACTCCTGGGCCCAGGCAACATGATTATCTGGTCAGCACGATGGTCAGCACGCAGCACCACTCAGAACACTCAGTCAATACATGCCTGTAGCTGAACCACAGCGGCAGAGAGACACGCATGTACACATGTACACATCTTAATTTGATCCGTTTCTCACTGCGGGAAAATAATTCTGCAGCAACAGGAACTGTGAATTATTATTTGGATTATAATTAATGGACATTTTTGAATGGGTTGATACATTTTTACAGGAAGGGCAAATCAAGTCTGACATTTTTAGGGGGAAATGACAAACTTTTAAAAACGTTTTAAACCTTGAAAAGACAACATTTAAACACAGAGCTCAACCACAGATATAATTTATCCCAACTGGCCACATCGACATGAGTTCCCATGACAACCCCATCACCATCTCAAGCAGCACATGCTTCCCCCCAATAGAACTACGGTTGGAATTCCAAATATCAATTCTTTTGAAACAGTTCGACTGCTTTTTGGATAGCAAACAGATTAGGCTCGTAGCAGGCTTGTTATTACATGTGTAACCACCAGATGTACAGCTGATCAGTGGCTCTGTGCTCTGGTTCTATGCCCTGGGGTGCAGGGTGCACGTGCAATGTCCTGTGCATTTAAGCCTGTGTGTGTGTGTGTGTGTGTGTGTGTGTGTGTGTGTGTGTGTGTGTGTGTGTGTGTGTGTCAGTAGCCAGTTGGCCAGTTACCATGATGTCACAACACAGCATGATAGTTAAACATAATATAGAGACCTTGAATAGTGAATCAGAACTGACAGAGCCAGGGAGAGAGCGAGAGAGAGAGAGAGAGAGGGAGAGAGAGAGAGAGGGAGGGAGGGGGTAAAGAGAGAGGGGGAGGGAGAGGGAGAGGTAGAGTACAGAGAGGGAGGGTACAGAGAGAGAGGGAGAGAGGGAGGGAGAGGGAGGGAGAGAGAGAGAGAGAGAGGGAGGGAGAGGGAGGGAGGGAGGGTACAGAGAGAGAGAGAGAGATAGAGAGAGAGAGAGAGAGAGAGGGAGAGAGATGGCAGGGCAGGGGGACAGAACATACAGTAATACAACAAGTACTGTACAGCACCTTCAGAAAATAGTCATACCCCTTGTTTTGTTGTGTTACAGCCTGAATTCATAATGGATTCAACATATCATTTCCCCCCACATCTACACACCTACAGCACCTACAGCACCTACAGTAATGGCAAAGGGCATTTGGGCAAGAAGGACCTTGGTCAGGGAGGTGACCAAGAACCCAATGGCCACTTCACAGAGTTCCTTGGCTGAGATGGGAGAACCTGCCAGAAGGACAACATTCTCTATATCACTTTACAAATCTGGGTTTATGGGAGAGTGGCCAGGTGGAAGCCACTCCTGACAAAAAGGCACATGGCAGCACGCCTTGAGCTTGCAACAAGAAACGTGAAAGATTCTGATAGCATAAGGCAAAATATTATGTTGTCTGATGAGACAAAAATTTAGCAAAGCACTATGTCTGGAGAAAACCACCCATCTAAGTCCATCCCTACTGTGAAGCATGGTGGTGGCAGCATCATGCTATGGGGATGCTTTTCAGCAGCAGGGACAGGGAGACTGGTAAGGAGAGAGGAAACATTTAATGGAGCCAAATACAAATCCTTGATGAGAACCTGCCTCAGAGTGCAAACGACCTTAGACTGAGGGGCAAAGATTTACATTCCAACAGGACAATGACCCCCAGCATACAGCCAAAGCAACGTTGGAATGGCTTCAGAACAAGAATGTGATAGTCCTTGAGTGGCCCAGCCAAAGCCCAGACTTGAATACCACTGAAAATCTTTGGAAGATTGCTGTTCCCCATCTAACTTAACAGATCTTGAGAAAATCTGCAGGGAAGAGTGGGAGAATACCCCCAAATCCAGATGTTCAAATCTGATCAGACATACCGAAGAAGACTCAAAGCTGTAATGTCATTCTACAAAGTATTGACTCAGGGGTGTGAACACTTACCTACATTTGATATTTCTGTATTTCATTTTCAATACATTTTCACAAACATGTTTTCACTTTGTCATTATGGGGTATTGTGTGTAGATGGGTGAGAAAAAATAAATATTTCATCCATTTTGATTTATTTTTGTAACACAACAAAATGTGTAATGATCAGTCTAGGTTTAGGAATACTTTCTGAAAGCACTATATGTGTCATTGTCCTGGCTTGGGGACTTCAACTGGATCATGGAGTGTTAATACTCTAGTTCTTTGTTACCACCCTCTCTAGTGTACTGCATACAGTGCATTCAGAAAGTATTCACGCCGCTTGGCGGTTTCCACATGTTGTTGCGTTACAGCCTGAATTGAAAATTAGATTTTGTGTTACTACAAACAATATCCCACATAATGTCAAAGTGGAATTATGTTTGTAGACATTTTTACACATTGCTACACAGCTGATATGTTTTGAGTCAATAGGTATTCAACTCCTTTCTTATGACAAGACTAAATAAGTTCAGGAGTAAACATGTACTTAACAAGTCACATAATAAGTTGCATGGACTCATTCTGTGTGCAATAATAGTGTTTGACATGATTTTTTAATGACTACCTCACCACACATACAATTATCTGAAAGGTCCCTCCCGCAGTAAATTTCAAACACAGATTCAACCACAAACACCAGGGAGGTTTTGCAATGCCTTGCAAAGAAGGGAACCTATTGGTAGATGGGTAAACATAAAAAAGCAGAAATTGTATATCCCTTTGACTATGGTGAAGTTATTAATTACACTTTGGATGGGGTATCAATACATCCAGCCAATACAAAGATACAGACGCCCTTCCTAACTGAGGCCAATGGTGACTTTAAAACAGTTAGAGTTTAATGGCTGTGATAGGAGAAAACTGATGATGGATCAACAACATTGTAGTTACTCCATAATACTAACAAAATTGACAGAGTGACAAGAATGAATCGTGTACAGAATAAACATTTGTGAAAACATGCATTCTGTTTGCAGTAAGGCACTAAAATAAAACTGAAATCAACTCTATGTCCTCTATACAAATCCTTTCATTTGGGGAAAATCCAACATCACTGAGTACCATTTTCATATTTTCAAGCATGGTGGTGGCTGCATCATGTTATAGGTATGCTTGTCATCAGCAAGGACTAAGGAGTTTTTTGGGGGTGAGGGGGGATAAATGGAAACGGAATAGAGCTAAGCACAGGCAAAATCCTAGAGGAAAATCTGGTTAAATGATCAACAACCAACTTAACAGAGCTTGAAGAATTGTTAAAAGAATAATGTGCAAATATTGTACAATCCGGAGGTACGAAGCTCTTAGAGACTTACTGTTACGATCTACTAGGTGTGGTGGGTGGAATCAGGCGCAGAGAGCAGGGTTCAGTCGTTTCTTCAGATTTATTCCCCAGCGCAACAAAAACAGTAAATAAGTTGCCAGTCCAAAACAACAACAGGACTAAACAGTCCGGAGAATAAATACAAGAATAAATCACACCATCAAAACACAGAGTAACAAAAACAAGCCCGCACAAATACCCAGCGGGCCTAGTGCCCCTAAATACCCTACAAACAAACCCTAATACAAAACAGGTGTACCCAATAAACCAATAACCCAAAACAAACGGAAAGGGAATCGATGGCAGCTAATAGGCCGGCGACGACGACCGCCGAGCACCGCCCGAACAGGAAGAGGCACCGTCCTCGGCGAGGTTCGTGACAGTACCCCCTCCCCCTGACGCGCGGCTCCCGCAGCGCGCCGACCCCGGCCTCGAGGACGACCCGGAGGACGAGGCGCAGGGCGATCCGGGTGAAGGCGATGGAAATCCCTCAAGAGGGAAGGATCTAAAATGTCCCTCCCCGGTACCCAGCACCTCTCCTCCGGACCGTACCCCTCCCAGTCCACGAGGTACTGCAGGCCCCTCACCCGGCGTCTCGAGTCCAGAATAGCTCGTACTGTGTACGCCGGGGACCCCTCGATGTCCAGAGGGGGTGGAGGGACCTCCGGTACCTCACCGTCTTGTAGGGGACCAGCTACCACCGGCCTGAGGAGAGACACATGAAACGAGGGGTTAATACGATAATAAGAGGGAAGTTGCAATCTATAACACACCTCGTTTATCCTCCTCAGGACTTTAAATGGCCCCACACACTGCGGCCCCAGCTTCCGGCAGGGCAGGCGGAGGGGCAGGTTTCGGGTCGAGAGCCAGACCCTGTCCCCTGGTGCGAACACCGGGGCCTCACTGCGGTGGCGGTCAGCGTCTCTCTTCTGCCGTTCACTGGCCTGCCTGAGAGAATCCTGGACTGCCCGCCAGGTCTCTCTAGAGCGCTGTACCCACTCCTCCACCGCAGGAGCCTCGGTCTGACTCTGATGCCACGGAGCCAGGACCGGCTGGTAGCCCAGTACACATTCGAATGGCGACATATTCGTGGACGAATGCCGAAGAGAATTCTGGGCTAACTCTGCCCACGGGACGTACCTCGCCCATTCTCCTGGCCGGTCCTGGCAATACGACCTCAGAAACCTGCCCACTTCCTGGTTTACTCTCTCCACCTGCCCATTACTTTCGGGGTGATAACCAGAGGTAAGGCTGACTGAGATCCCCAGACGCTCCATAAATGCCTTCCAAACCCGAGATGTGAACTGGGGACCCCGATCGGAGACGATATCCTCTGGGACCCCATAGTGCCGGAAGACGTGGGTAAAAAGAGCCTCTGCAGTCTGTAGGGCCGTAGGGAGACCAGGCAATGGGAGGAGACGGCAGGACTTAGAGAACCGATCCACAACGACCAGAACGGTAGTGTTCCCCTGAGATGGGGGAAGATCAGTAAGGAAATCTACCGAGAGATGGGACCATGGCCGTTGTGGAACCGGGAGGGGCTGTAACTTCCCTCTAGGAAGGTGCCTAGGAGCCTTACTCTGGGCGCATACCGAACAGGAAGAGACATAGAGCCTCACATCCCTAGCTAAGGTGGGCCACCAGTATTTCCCTCTAAGACCCCGCACTGTCCTATCGATCCCCGGATGACCCGCAGACGGTAGTGTGTGAGCCCACCGAATCAACTTATCACGGACACCAAGCGGTACGTAACTTCTACCAGTCGGACACTGTGCAGGCGCAGGTTCAACCCTCAACGCCCGCTCGATGTCCGCGTCCACCTCCCATACCACTGGGGCCACCAGCCGAGAAGCTGGAAGGATGGGAGTGGGTTCGATAGACCGGTCCTCGGTGTCATAGAGACGGGACAGCGCGTCGGCCTTAGTGTTGAGGGAACCTGGTCTGTAAGAGATCGTAAATCTAAAACGTGTAAAGAACATGGCCCACCTAGCCTGACGCGGATTCAGTCTCCTCGCTGCTCGAATATACTCCAGATTACGGTGATCAGTCCAGATGAGAAAAGGGTGTTTAGCCCCCTCTAGCCAGTGTCTCCACACTTTCAGGGCCTTTACCATAGCTAGTAACTCCCGGTCCCCCACATCATAGTTCCGCTCTGCCGGACCCAGCTTCTTAGAAAATAAAGCGCAGGGACGGAGCTTCGGTGGCGTACCCGAGCGCTGAGACAGCACGGCTCCAACCCCAGCCTCGGACGCATCCACCTCCACTATGAATGCTAACGAAGGGTCCGGATGCGCCAACACGGGAGCCCCAGTGAACAGTGCCTTCAACTGGTTGAAGGCTCCATCAGCCTCTGCTGACCACCGCAAACGCACCGGCCCCCCCTTCAGCAGTGAGGTAATGGGCGCCGCTACTTGGCCAAAACCCCGGATAAACCTCCGGTAGTAATTTGCAAACCCTAAAAACCGCTGCACCTCCTTTACCGTGGTCGGAGTCGGCCAATTACGCACGGCGTTAACGCGGTCACACTCCATCATCATCCCCGAGCTGGAAATGCGATAACCCAAGAAGGAAACGGCTGGTTTGGAGAACACACATTTCTCAGCCTTGATAGGTCATGCTCCAGCAGTCGCCCAAGAACCTTGCGCACCAGGGAAACATGCGCGGCGCGTGTGGCAGAATAAATCAAGATGTCATCAATATAGACTACCACACCCTGCTCGTGCAAGTCCCTGAGAATCTCATCTACAAAGGATTGAAAGACGGCTGGAGCATTTTTCAACCCAAACGGCATGACGAGGTACTCATAGTGGCCTGATGTGGTACTAAACGCTGTTTTCCACTCGTCTCCTCCCCGAATACGCACCAGATTATACGCGCTCCTGAGGTCCAGTTTTGTGAAGAAACGCGCTCCGTGGAATGATTCCACCGCCGTAGCGATGAGAGGTAGCGGATAACTAAAACCCACTGTGATCGAATTGAGACCTCAATAATCAATGCACGGACGCAGACCTCCCTCCTTTTTCCTCACAAAAAAAAAACTTGAGGAGACGGGTGACATGGAGGGCCGAATGTACCCGAATGTGACAGTGGGTACACATGACTCCGGGGAAGTGCAGCGTTCTCCAGGAGGTTTATCACGCAATCCCACCGTCGATGGGGTGGTAATTTGGTCGCCTTCTTCTTACTAAAAGCGATAGCCAAATCGGCATATTCTGGGGGAATGCGCACGGTGGAAACCTGGTCTGGACTCTCCACCGTCGTGGCACCGATGGAAACTCCTATACACCTACCCAAACACTCGTCTGACCACCCCTGAAGAGCCCCCTGTTTCCAGGAAATAAGGGGATTGTGAATAGCCAGCCAGGGAACCCCCAACACCACCGGAAACCCAGGTGAATCAATAAGGATGATTCCCCTGCGTTACCATGTCCAGCGGAATCGTGGCCTCCCTGACCAGCCCTGACCCTAGCGGTCGGCTATCTAAGGAGTGCACGGGGACAGGTGGGTCTATCTGCACTAACGGAATACCCAATTTACGGGCGAGTCCACGATCCATAAAACTCACAGCTGCGCCTGAATCGACTAGCGCCTTATGCTGAAGAGAGGGGAAAAATGCAGGGAAAAAAATTAACAAAAACATGTGACCAACAGGGAGCTCTGGGTGAGTTTGGTGCTTACTCACCTGGGGTGGCCGAGGAGCGTTCTGCCGACCATCTCGACTCCCAGAGGGACTCCTCCAACACCGGTGGGAAGTGTGTCCTCTCCGTCCACAATAGGAGCAGGAGGAGCCCCCTCTGATCCCCCTAGATGCAGCTCCTCCCAACTCCATCGGAGTGGGAGTGGGAGAGCTGGAAGGTGGAATTAACAGGACCCCTTCTGAACGCCCGCAGGCAGCTAGCAGGTTGTCCAATCGAATAGACATGTCTATTAGTTCATCCAGGGAGAGAGTTGTGTCCCTGCAAGCCAGCTCCCGGCGGACGTCCTCCCGGAGACTACACCGGTAATGGTCCATCAGGGCCCTGTCATTCCACCCAGCACCAGCAGCTAGGGTCCTAAACTCCAACGTGAAGTCCTGCGCGCTCCTCGTCTCCTGTCTGAGGTGGAACAGTCGCTCACCCGCCGCTTTACCCTCTGGTGGATGATCGAACACTGCTCGGAAACGGCGGGTGAACTCCAGGTAGTTGTCCCGAGCCGAGTCTGGACTGTTCCAGACTGCGTTAGCCCAGTCCAGGGCCCTGCCCGTTAAACAGGAGACGAGGAGGCTCACACTCTCCTCACCCGAGGGAGCCGGACGCACGGTAGCCAGGTAGAGCTCCAGCTGGAGCAAAAATCCCTGGCACCCAGCAGCCGCTCCATCGTACTCCCTCGGGGGGGAGAGACGTAGTGCGCCGGACCCAGAGGACGACGTAGGTGGAGTAGGTGGTGTCGGCAGTGGGGGAGCTGGGGTAGACGTCGGGAGACCACTCCTCTCCCATCGTTCCATCCTCTCCATCATCTGGTCCATCGCGGTACCTATCCGATGGAGGACAGCTGTGTGGTGATTAACGCACTCCTCCATAGTGGGGAGAGGAGTGGTCGCTGCTCCTGCTGACTCCATTTCAACGGTGCGGGCTTCTGTTATGATCTACTAGGTGTGGTGGGTGGAATCAGGCGCAGAGAGCAGGGTTCAGTCGTTTCTTCAGATTTATTCCCCAGCGCAACAAAAACAGTCACGCCAACACACAGGGCGTAAATAAGTTGCCAGTCCAAAACAACAACAGGACTAAACAGTCCGGAGAATAAATACAAGAATAAATCACACCATCAAAACACAGAGTAACAAAAACAAGCCCGCACAAATACCCAGCGGGCCTAGTGCCCCTAAATACCCTACAAACAAACCCTAATACAAAACAGGTGTACCCAATAAACCAATAACCCAAAACAAATGGAAAGGGAATCGATGGCAGCTAATAGGCCGGCGACGACGACCGCCGAGCACCGCCCGAACAGGAAGAGGCACCGTCCTCGGCGAGGTTCGTGACACTTACCCAGAAAGACTCACAGCTGTAATCTCTGCCAAAGGTGAAAGTTACATGCATTGCCTCAGGGATGTGAATACTTATGTAAATTAAATATTTCTGTATTTCATTTTCAATACATTTACAAAAAGTTCTAAAAACATGTTTTCACTTTGTCAATACGGGGTATTGAGTATAGATGGGTAATAAATCAGATCGATTTAATCCATCACTTTGTCAATACGGGGTATTGAGTATAGATGGGTGATAAATCAAATCCATTTAATGCATCACTTTGTCAATACGGGGTATTGAGTATAGATGGGTGATTAATCAAATCCATTTAATGCATCACTTTGTCAATACGGGGTATTGAGTATAGATGGGTGATAAATCAAATCCATTTAATCCATCACTTTGTCAATACGGGGTATTGAGTATAGATGGGTGATTAATCAAATCCATTTAATCCATCACTTTGTCAATACGGGGTATTGAGTATAGATGGGTGATAAATCAAATCCATTTAATCCATCACTTTGTCAATACGGGGTATTGAGTATAGATGGGTGATAAATCAAATCCATTTAATCCATCACTTTGTCAATACGGGGTATTGAGTATAGATGGGTGATAAATCAAATCCATTTAATCCATCACTTTGTCAATACGGGGTATTGAGTATAGATGGGTGATTAATCAAATCCATTTAATCCATCACTTTGTCAATACGGGGTATTGAGTATAGATGGGTGATAAATCAAATCCATTTAATCCATCACTTTGTCAATACGGGGTATTGAGTATAGATGGGTGATAAATCAAATCCATTTAATCCATCACTTTGTCAATACGGGGTATTGAGTATAGATGGGTGATAAATCAAATCCATTTAATCCATCACTTTGTCAATACGGGGTATTGAGTATAGATGGGTGATAAATCAAATCCATTTAATCCATCACTTTGTCAATACGGGGTATTGAGTATAGATGGGTGATAAATCAAATCCATTTAATCCATCACTTTGTCAATACGGGGTATTGAGTATAGATGGGTGATAAATCAAATCCATTTAATCCATCACTTTGTCAATACGGGGTATTGAGTATAAATCAAATCGATTTAATCCATTTTGAATTCAGGCTGTATCACGACAAAATGTGAAATAAGTCAAGGGGTATGAATACTTTCTGAAGGCTCTGTACATGGGAATGCTTATTCTACCTCTGGGTCATTACTGTACCTTTTCAAAGATATCTCTTTTCTCACCGTGTCCGTTTATGTACTCAGCCAGTGGGTGGGAGGTGGGAAGTAGTGGGATCTTTTCTAGAGAAGGGAAATGTAGTTACATCTGAGTTACCCGAGGACCAGGCTGGCGGAGTGATAAAAGACACAGGCAATACATTTACCAATTAGCCGATATATTGCATCAGAGCAATAGTGGGCCAACCTTCTTTTCCTCAGCAGTAAGGATCTGTCATTAGATGTTCCATTTAGGGGTCATACTGGACATTGATATTCTCTCTGTCTCAGGCCTCCCGGGTGGCGCAGTGGTTAAGGGCGTTGTACTGCAGCGCCAGCTGTGCCACCAGAGACTCTGGGTTTGCGCCCAGGCTCTGTCGTGACCGGCCGCGACCGGGAGGTCTGTGGGGCGACGCACAATTGGCCTAGTGTCGTCCGGGTTAGGGAGGGTTTGGCCGGGGGAAATCCTTGTCTCATCGCGCACCAGCGACTCCTGTGGCACAGTGCGCGCTAACCAGGTCACCAGGTGCACGGTGTTTCCTCAGACACATTGGTACGGCTGGCTTCCGGGTTGGATGCGTGCTGTGTTAAGAAGCAGTGCGGCTTGGTTGGGTTGTGTATCGGAGGACGCATGACCTTCAACCTTCGTTTCTCCCGAGCCGGTACGGGAGTTGTAGCGATGAGACAAGATGGTAGCTACTAACAATTGGATACCACGAAATTAAAAAAAATAAAATAATATTCTCTCTCTCTCAATTCAATTCAAGAGGCTTTATGGGCATGGGAAAAATAAAAGTGAAATAATCAATAAAAAGTGAACAGTAAATATTACATTCACACAAGTTCCAAAAGAATAAAGACATTTAAAATGTCATATTATGTCTATATACAGTGTTGTAACATGTGCACATCTCTCTCTCGTTAGAAGTCGGAGCCAGGGTCAGCCGGGTATTACAGCTGGTTAATGAACCAGTAAAACAGGCTTCATGTATCATTATGAAATCATCTTCTCTGCCTCAATGACTCCAAGTTCAGCCTGTATGAGCTCAGGTTTAGATGTCAAGTGTAGAGAGGACACTTATAGGCCTATCTTTAGCGCACATGTCTGAATAAATGTTGACGCTGATTGGATAGGAAAATGATAGGAAGGTTCATAATATCACAGCTTTTCTCTCCTTCACCAGGTCGACCCTCCAACCTCTGTCCTCTCTCTCCCACCCTCTCTTTCTCTTCCTATCTCACTGATGGGATCATCACAATCAATATGCATACTCCCTCTTCTCCCTCTGTTGATCTTTCTCTCACTTTCTCCTAGCTGCTCACTCATTTACCCAGCATTCTCTCTCTCTCTCTGACAACCTCACAATAGCTGTCTTCTACACTTTCCCCTCTCACTGTTTCTCTCTTTTATCTCTCTCCCCTCATCATAACCTTCATCAATCTCTCCAATCCCTCTTTCATCATCATGCTTATTTTTCATCACCTCGCTCATCAACGCAGCAATATTTCTCTCACAGGGCCAATCTTACTCTAACTTTTCAATGTGCATCTGTGTCTCTATCTCCCCTCTCTCTCTCTCGCTCTCTCTCTCTCACTCTCCTTTTCTTTCTTTCTACATCTCTACCTCTCCCCCCCTCTCTCTTTCTCTCTCTCTCTCTCACACACACACACACATACATACACACTCTCTTTCTGTCTTTCTCTCCTCTCTCTCTTTCTCTGCTCCCAGTCTGTCAGTCAGTGAAAGAGCTGTCACTAAGATATCCCCCGTCTCCCCTCTCCCCAGGAACAGACAGACAGACAGGCAGGCAGGGACAGCGGTGTCACGCTGAGATAAAGAATCGCCCTGACGTGAGCAGACTCCAAAACGTCCCGCTCAGCCGCCAAACTTTCTCCCCTCTCCCCTATCTTCTTTCCCCTCTCTGCACTCCCCTCGCTCCTCTCCCCTCTCTCATGTCTCCTCTCTCCTCTCTCCCCTCTCTCCTTTCTCCTCTCTCCTCTCTCCCCTCTCTCCTCTCCCCTCTCTCCTTTCTGTCTCTATCCTCTACATCCAAAGAGACAAAGACTAAAGAAAAGGAGAGAGAGATGAAGAAAGTGGGAGAAATGGAGCTTAGGTCTTACAGTAGATACAGTGTGAGTGATTGTTTTCTAGGTTTAACCTCCTCACATCCTGTCATGATTCCATAACATACCAGACAAGGAGAGAGAGTCACTGGAGGTCTTACAGTAGATACAGTGTGAGTGATTGTTTTCTAGGTTTAACCTCCTCACATCCTGTCATGATTCCATAACATACCAGACAAGGAGAGAGAGTCACTGGAGGTCTTACAGTAGATACAGTGTGAGTGATTGTTTTCTAGGTTTAACCTCCTCACATCCTGTCATGATTCCATAACATACCAGACAAGGAGAGAGAGTCACTGGAGGGACAGTGGCATTACAATGGGGAATTTAAATTACACGCTGTCTGCATATTAATGTCATTCAGATTGATTTCTGTGGAGAGCGAGCCCTAGCACTCCGAAAAGCAGTGCTTCTAATAAAGACCAATAAGTCGAAAAGTCAATGCCTTTAACCTAGATAAATACTTTTTTTACAACTTGAAATGTGAGAGCTTTGCCTCCCCCCCCCCCCCCCCCTTTCCCTGTCTTTCAGCTTCGTACCGGTGGGGGAGGCTGCCTACAGGGCTCCACAGAGCTGAGGCTGATAGACGAGGGGGTGTTACACTTCTTCAGTTGCCTGTGGGCCTGCGGACAGTCATGTTCCACTGCTGAGAACAAGCAGATTGGATATATTATATCTCACAGTTGGAAGACTGGAGGACACGGCACCTCACCATCTCCTGCTGCTCAACTAGAAAGATATAAAAAGGAGAGGAGAGGAGAGGCAGAGAGGAGAGGAGAGGAGAAGGGAGGGGCAGAGAGGAGAGGAGAGGAAAGGCAGAGAGGAGAGGAGAAGGGAGGGGCAGAGAGGAGGGGAGAGGCAGAGAGGAGAGGAGAAGGGAGGGGCAGAGAGGAGAGGAGAGGCAGAGAGGAGAGGAGAAGGGAGGGGCAGAGAGGAGAGGAGAGGAGAGGAGAAGGGATGGGCAGAGAGGAGGTTGTAGAGAGAGGTTAAAGAAACAAACACAGCTAGAGTAAGATAATATAAAAAAGAGATTCAGATTTTCACACCGACTGTCTGTTGTCATGACGTTGGCCTGGGGGGTAGGTTTATGACAGTCATAAATACCTCGTCCCCCATTTTTCCTCTATCTACCCTACTGAGGTTACATTTGCAAAACCCTTGGTTAACATAGAGATTCTGGGAACATCAGAAGGTGGGGGGAAATTAACTATATTCTGGTAATCCGACCAATGCGGTGGTACTTAATGAATATGATGTCAGTTCGGTTGTCATCTGAGACATTCTCATCAATGATCATATGACATAAACTCTACAGTGGAAAGTCTACACATCAGAGTTATCGGATTCACATGGAATATTGT